>NW_027198584.1:0-42442 GCF_038502225.1 Cherax quadricarinatus | reverse complement strand
TTTGAAAGGAAATACAGTTCCAACAGAAGGAAGAGATGATAAAGTTGGCTAGAGCAGGAAAACCAATAAGGAGTCACAGGACATAAAAGGTACAAGGTTTTTACTTCTGGTAGGTACTGGCTATTTAAGGGTAGCGTCGCTTGGAAATAAGCAGCAGGCATTATATATATATATATATATATATATATATATATATATATATATATATATATATAATTAAAAAAAATCACAAGAAACAAACTTGGTCACTCCTCAGAAGTTCCTTCTTTTGGCCAGAATCTTATTAATTCCTCCCACTCTTTACTGGTTTGACCTTTGGTAGTACTTGTGGCTTCCACCAGGAAATGCTAAGCTCGGCAGGCACTCTAGTAAATCACTGGTATTTCCTCAAAGTACCTCGTTGCTGCCAAACCCCATAAAAATGGTCTAGTTTTGTTACAGAATTCATACAATAACTCACAACAAATAATTCTATATTAACAAAAAATATCTTACTAATATGGGGTAGACAAAATTGACAAAAACTCTGATAACACAAAACTCTGATAAAACAGTTAACAGATACAACAAAATGATCAAAACAGACGTAAGTAACCTATAAAAAATACAGACAAATAATACATGAAATATAAAAACAAAATATAGATTAACATGAATGGTAAATAATAAAGAAAATAAAATACATAGTTCTATAACTAATACTGGAAACAGACACAGATTAGGCTATATAGTGGAGAAACTTTATAGCAAGCTATAGCAAGCATAAATCACAGATACTAAAGAAATCTATGAAAAATAATCATATAGCTATAATTATAACTATAATTTTTAAAGGAGTGGTGGGGGTAAGCCACTGGAAGGTCTCGGTCAGACGACCAAAAGCTCTAGATGTGGGTCATCATATGACTAAGACCAGCACCAGCAAACACTTGTCCTGTTTCCTGACAAACCTGACCTAACCATGACAGAGGTTAGAAAAGGTATAGCCTAAACAAACATGAGACGGCATTAAAGTAAGTTACCTCCTGGAAGATAATTATTATTATTATTAAAGATTCGCCGGTAATTTTTCCGGCCCGGGCCTTTTCCAAGTGGTGGCCCGGCCTTGGCTTCCTCTTTAGGGAGTGTCTGAGACCTAAGTCTCCCATGGGAGGAGGTATAAGTACCTCCTCATCTTTGTCACCAACTGTCCCCTCTGGTCTGCCATCCCCGCCCCAGGGGAGCTAATGGGGATGACAGTCTTTTGAGGTGTAAGCTCGGGCTCGGGCACCTACCCTACCCTAGAAGGGCTGGGCATGGTGTCGATCTCTCCTGGAAGATAAATTAACACACAAACAGTTCCACTACACACCTTTAACAAGTAACATCAGGAACTTAGTAAGCCACTAAAAGAAAGATATATTTAAAGGTAGTTAGGCTAGGATAAGCTAGCCTAGCCTAATCTAGACTATATCACATGACTATAACAAATATGTAAGTTTATTAGATACAGGAAGACATAAGTACAATTATCAGTCTAAATTACCTAGGAAAACCCAAGTCAGAGTGACTTATTTCCATCCATTATTACTAGTCATATAGTTAATTCTAATTTCACAGTATATAACATTAATATACCATAACAGTACAAGGTATTATTATTATTATAATCAAAAAGAAGCGCTAAGCCACAAGGACTATACAGCAGTACAAGGTATAAATATATAATAAATAATACTAGCATAACTGCCGACTTGGGAACTGACTTTTCCCAGGTGATTATTTCATCAGAAAACGTCTCTACATCAATACACAGCCTTCCCTAACTACAGTATACATTAACAATGGTTATAAACTAACTTGTTAGCAGCGGGGATGCGCATTCTGCCGGAAAAATGCTGTTCGAACGAGAAAAAAAAAGCACGAGACGATACTTCCAGCTCAGTTTTTTCCCTCCAAAATTTCGCTTAACAAAACATTCTATACAACAACATTTTCTAAAAAAAATTATGAAAGTGGCTCAGACCCCATTAAATATCTCTTATTAATTTTGGTATTACTTATTACGATAAACTATAACTCTAGAATATTAAATAGATAAAGAAGTTGTGAATTAATGCAATTTATTTCAGGCTAAACAACGTTCCTAGTTAATACATATTGGAACATCCTAACCAACTCAATAATAATTACTATAATAATAATTATAATGACCATTTCTGAAGTTTTCCAGTAATAATGTAATAAAATAACATTTTAGCACATTATTCTTAATTTTTTAATGTTTCACGTAATTATAAAATCATGAGGTATTCAGTAACAATATATATTTTTATGGACTTTTCATATGATTTTTTAAAAATATTAGAAATAGTTTCAGGTAAGACATACACATTAAGAACAGTTATGAAATTTTCACAACGAATATTTATCACACCTTAACATAGGCATGACCAGGGAAATATTTGCTTCATTATATAACTCAACACATTTCTGCCTCGGACACTCTCACTACACTCTGTCCAACACATTGTTTTTCCTATTTTTATGAGTCCTGTATACGTATATTTGCCATTTGTCGGAGTTTCCTGTTGTGTCCGGTTGGTAGCGGATTCATTTCACACATTGAGGTCTTTGGTTCGATCCCCGGTACGGGTGAAAACTTTGGGTGTGTTTCCTTAAGATATCTGTTGTCACTGTTCACCTAGCAGTAAGTAGGTACCTGGGTGTTAGTCGACTGGTGTGGGTCGCATCCTGGGGACAAAATTAGCCCAAAGTGCCCGAAATGCTCTGCATAACCAGGGCTTTATATAGTGTGTTACTGATGTCAGCTATGGTCTGTATAAGTTGTATCATGCACTTGTAGAAATAAAGATCATTATTATCTTAATCTTTCATGCACCTGCACCCCTATAAGAGCATTGTCATGTAATGTTTTGAACCAAATTAAACCTTTCTTATTCATAACTAATGAATGGGAAGGCCTAAGTAAGTTTATTTAGGCAAAGGTACACATATGTACAATCATACATAGGATAACAAAAAAAAAATATTAAAGTGACTTATTTCCATTGGGATCCTGGATTTGAGAGAGCTGCATAGCATGAACCAGTTGTTGTACTAGTAGGCCCCACCTCCTATGACGTTATCTCCATTCCACTTTAAGACCCTAAGGCTGTATCTCTCCCCAGGAGGAAGCCTAAGACGGGTCGCTCTCTGGAAAAGACCCATGACGGGGCCACCATCTGGCGAAACACCTATGACCATTATTATAATCATGACAGCTTCACACTGATGAAGACAATAGGTCTAGGCTCAACTCAAGGCTGTCGAGTGACTGTCTCATAGCTACTTCTTCAAGGCTGAGGGACTGACCTCCTCAAAACTACTTTTTCATGCCATAAAGGCTAACAGCTTCAAGAATAAGGGCGTTATTTACTCAAAACCACGCGTTCGTGGATGCATTAATATATGTACTGCCCGTGAAGACTAGTGTCTCAGTCAGGAGGGGAATGAAATTATCCCTGTAGCTTTCATGGCCACGTATGTGCTCGCATCAGGAGTGGCATGTCCACTGGTACTGGACACCTAATGTTTAAAGCATTGATGGATAAGTGGATAGACTAAGACGCCTCAAATTTTTGGTAGGCTTCTCTGGAAGCATGCTAAAATATCGGGGGTTCGATCCCCAGCAAGTCCCAGTATTATTTGCTTAAAACCACTAGTTTATGAATGCATTAATATATATATATATATATATATATATATATATATATATATATATATATATATATATATATATATATATATATATATATATATATATATATATATATATATATATATATATATATATGCAATAAGATCACAGTAAACAGGTGATTTCAGAATATGCAAAACAACCACTCTGAAAGAATAGAGAAATTCCAAGCGCTTTCGTGACTACTCCTTGATAATGTGAGTAGTTACGAAAGCGCTTGGAATTTCTCTATTCTTTCAGAGTGGTTGTTTTGCATATATATATATATATATATATATATATATATATATATATATATATATATATATATATATATATATATATATATATATATATATATATATATATATATATATATATATATATATATATATATATATATATATATATATATCTTAACACGCTGGCCGTCTCCCGAGAAAGAAACTTTTATCATCATTCACACTATCACTGTCTTGCCAAAAGTGCCCAGATACGACAGTTTAGATGTCACAAAATATTACTCTACCCACACTCCAACAGCTTGTCAAGTCCCCCCTCCCCCCCAAAAAAAGTCTTCATTCCCATCTAACACGCCCACATATGACTGCTGTACCTCCATGCATTCCTAGGACGACCCCTACCCGGCCATCCCTCCACTACAGATTCATGGTGGCCCACAGCCTGAGGCAAAGCTCTCATTTCACACACTGATGTCCGGGTTCGATTCCCGGCAAGGCTGTAAGTAAGCATTGGGCGTGTTTCCTTACACCGGCTGTTTATGTCCACCCATCATTAAAAATGGGTACCTGTGTGTCAGTCGACTGGTGTGGGTCGCATCCCGGGACAAAATTGACCTAATTTGCCCGAAATGCTCTACATAACAAGTGGCTCTCTACGTAGTAGTGTCATTGATGCAGCTTTGGGGCCCAGTCCCTGGACCCATTATATACCTCTGTAATCTGTAAATACCTTTGTAACTTATCATGATTGTGACCAAATCTACCTTAGAGTTCATTACCTCTGTAACTTGCTCAGCTATCATAACTTTGGCGTCCTGTCCCTGGGTCCATTATGTACCTCTGTAATCTTTTGACTACTACCCACAGGATGGGTATGGTGTGCATAATAAACATGTTAAATAAACTGTCAGCAGTGGCCTCTATACCTTGTAAGTTTATTCAGGTATTCACAAATACAGTTGCATAGATTATCATACATAGACAGTATTTAGTTTATTGTCATTATTATGTATACCATACCCATCCTGTGGGTGGTAGTCACCTCATACCCATCCTGTGGGTGGTAGTCACCTCATACCCATCCTGTGGGTGGTAGTCACCTCATACCCATCCTGTGGGTGGTAGTCACCTCATACCCATCCTGTGGGTGGTAGTCACCTCATACCCATCCTGTGGGTGGTAGTCAAAAGATTACAGAGATGCATAATGATTCAGACCGAGTGACTTATGTCCATTGGGTCCATGTACTTGTAGAAATAAAAAATATTATTATTATTATTATTATTATTATTATTATTATTATTATTATAATTATTATTATTGTTATTACTATTATTATTATTACCATTACCATTATTATTATTATTATTATTATTATTATTATTATTATTATCATTACTATTATTATTATTATTATTATTATTATTATTATTATTATTATTATCATCATTACTATTATTATTATTATTATTATTATTATTATTATTATTATTATTATTATTATTATTATTATTATTATTATTATTATTATTATTATTATTATCATCATTACTATTATTATTATTATTATTATTATTATTATTATTATTATTATTATTATTATTATTACTATTATTATCATCATTATTAACACTAAGTCATCAAAATTTAAATCCGGATATAAAGTTCAGAGTTGGGAATTCCACGAACGATTTGTTTATCAACAAGTTAGTTATGGTCACATGATGCTGAGTCCACTTCAGTCTTCAGTACGGATACGATATTACTCAACGTTTTAGCTTCAAAGAAAGAATATAACTTTTGCTCAAGCCTTGAAAAAGTATGAATGAATATCACTTACGCTTTAGATATAATATAATAATAACAGCTGACAATCATGCTTGTATTTTATTGATAAATATTGTTCTAGAATATGATGCTGTTATGGACTATGGCGGGAGGCAGGACGACCTTGAGTGGCCGCACTAACCTAAGATGAGGAATATTTTATGTTACTGTGGATATAAAAGCCTCAAACACATCATCACAAGTGTGTATGAATAGTGAATAGTTGTTATCAAGAGTGCTGTAAAATACAACACACAAACTAAGTTTAATATGGCTTCACAATTTGTCAGGAGTAACACAAGGAAAATAATAATTTTAGGATTAATATGGATTCTGGTGATGATTGTTCTTTCCTACTGTGGCTGTGATGTGTATAATTCTTCCCTCAAGCATGACGACCATGAGTCCTCCAGTGACCATGTATTATTACCTCTCAAAGGTTGGTATAGATGCTTAGCAAGTAAAAAAGTGGACCTTTTTTATGTTAAGTCTTATGGTCAGCCACATACATTATTATAATCTTTGGAAAGTGCTAAACCTGTAAGTGTCATACAATGCCTTCAAAATGTGAGATAATAAGGACCCCAATGGAAATGAGTCCTAGGTAATTTACACTGTGTATAATAATTGTACTTTTGTGTACCTGTACCTGTACTTACTTAATCCAGTTGTTTAAGAAATTTGTACTGAGAATTGAGTCATGTCATGGCTGTAGCTTACGACTGCTACTTGGCTGAACTTGGGCATTAGTTTACATTTTACATTTTGTAAAGCCTATGTACACCATGAAATAAGTAAATATTTCTGCGCAGATTGTTGTTTTGGGAAATTAGCAAAAATTTACATCCACTGATGGTGGAGTAAGGTTAAGGAAATACATCCTAATGTTTCCACCCTTACCTGGGATCAACCCCTGGACCTCATTGTGTGAGCTGAGTGCACTTGCAGTCAAGCTACAAGACGCCTGAAGTACATTGTTGCAGGTAGCTTAGTAAAGCAAGCTTGTGCCTTTGTTATATTTGGGTTTAAATGTGTTCATATCCTGGTAACTTATAAAAACTTCTCTTATTGATCAGGTTTGATGTCAAATGATGGAGAAAAAACAAAATTCATTTTTGCATTTGAATGACTCATTGTTACCACCTCCTGGCAGTGAGTTAATGATTGACTAAGTCAGGTAGTGGCTTTTGTAGCTGTATTTTGTATCGCATTTGTTATCAGATGATTGAAGAGAATGAGTGCATTATTGTTATTATTGTTTGTAAGTGGCATATTGATAACACCTTAGAGAAAATCAGTGATAAATATTTAGTAAGCCAGGTGACTTTAAGTACTTTATTTTCTAACAGATTAATAATTTTGATATTAAATGATTGAAGGCACTGATTACAATACATAGGGGTATGCCAAATTGGCGGTATCGGTATTGGTGGGTAGCATTTAATCTTGATGGTATTGGTATCAGCCTAAAATTATTGTTTGTGAGTAACTTAGTGGGGAAACATATGGGGTTTGAGGAAATTATGGTTAAAGTTGAATATAGAATGTTAAATATAGGTCCAACGTAAGGATTTTAGCACAGTATTAAATGTTGAATTAGGGGCCAACTTCAACCGAGTTGAAAACTGGCAGAGAATTAATGATAGCAAATTTTTGTTACAAGCACTGAATAAGCAAATGGTTCTAATTGCTTTGTAAATCATACTTTAGAAATTGTGCCTCCTTTAGAGTATTTCATAATATATATCTTACATACCAATATGTGTTCAGCACTTAGAGTTTGGTAATTATTTATTTGTAGCTACAAGGCACTGCTGTGATCTTGGTGTCCCATCTTCAATAATTTGTTCATCCTATATTTTTTAAAAAATTGCAGTGGTTGAAGCACTTACTAAATCCTCTTGTAATTCATTCATTAAAGTTGTGAAGCCAATATGTGTACACAAACGGGGCAAACTCTTCCGCATAGCCAATTACAGTTGGTGTCCCACAGGGAAGTGTCCTAGGCCCTCATCTCTTTCTCATATACATAAATGACCTACCAAATGCATCGCAACTACTCAAACCCACACTATTTGCAGATGACACTACATACGTCTTCTCTCACCCGAGCCCAGTCACGCTAGCCAATACGTACTGTAAATACCGAATTACAGAAAATATCTACTTGGATGAGTACTAATAAACTTACTCTAAACATTGACAAAACCTACTTCATTCAGTTTGGTAACAGAGCTACAGACGTCCCTCTTAACATAATGATAAACGGATCACCTATCACAAAACTCACAGAGGGAAAATTCTTAGGAATCCACCTTGATAATTTCAAACACATATACAACAAATTTCCAAAAAAATTTCCAAGACTGTAGGCATACTATCGAAGATATGGTACTATGTTCCACAGTCAGCCCTCCTGGCCCTATATCACTCACTTATTTACCCCTATCTCACGTATGGAATTTGTGCATGGGGCTCAACAACAATAAACCATCTCAGACCATTAATTACCCAACAAAAGGCTGCAGTCAGAATGATAACAAATTCCCACTACAGGCAGCACACTCCACCAATATTCAAAACTCTAAACCTACTCACCATACAAAACATCCATACTTATTATTGTGCCTACTACATTGATAGAACACTTAACTCTGATATAAACCCTCCCCTCAAACGTCTCCTTACCAATCTCAACAGAACACATGACCATAACACAAGGCACAGATCACTCTTTGATGTTCCTCATGTCCATCTCACGCTATGCAAAAACTCAATGCACGTAAAAGGCCCTAAAATCTGGAATTCACTACCTGTGAATATAAAAGAAACACTGTCTGTTTATAAATTCAAGTCTCTTCTCAAAAATCACTTACTCACCCACAACTAAATAAATACTGAATAATTGTATCTCATAAATTGTATCTCATAAATGTTTTCATTATTGTATCTCATAAATGTCTAACCTGTGACCCAATCAAACTTTGTTTTTTTTTTAATACATTACCTAACAGAAAACTCCATTCTATTGAATGCACAGCAACACAGTAAATGACCATATGACCTGTCTTTGTAATACTCATTTGTGCTAAATTGTTATCTGTTTACAATAATGTTTTTACCACTGATTATATCATTGCTTAGTTAATCTTAAGTTAATTTTAAGCCTGCCCATAATGCTCTGCATACAAGGGGCTTTGGCATGTTGCACTATAATAACTGTATTCCTTTGTACTTCACTGTATCATGTTCAAATAAATACAGTGGACCCCCGCTTAACGATCACTCCCCAATGCGATCAATTATGTAAGTGTATTTATGTAAGTGCGTTTGTACGTGTATGTTTGGGGGTCTGAAATGGACTAATCTACTTCACAATATTCCTTATGGGAACAAATTCGGTCAGTACTGGCAACTGAACATACTTCTGGAATGAAAAAATATCGTTAACCAGGGGTCCACTGTAAATAAATAAATAAGGTGTTATGCAGCTATGCATAAGTACTGTACCATATTTTCACTAACAAATATTTAAAAATTTTCAGAATACAAGAATTATTTGGAAAATGAAAATTCTACAGATAAAAAAATCCTATGCTATTATTCAATTCCTCAAAATGGAAGCAGTGAAACCCCTCTGACCGCAAAGGATATTGATTCAACTCTTTGTACACATATTATTATTTCTAAGGCCAAAATTGAAAACACCACTATTGTCCCAGTGGATGAAGGAGATTTTAAGGTAAAAACAACTATATTTTATAGTTTTATTTTTAAGCTGATGTGTCTGGGTATAAGACTTTCAAGCACTGTTGTACATGAAATTACTGTGAAAATTGAATTAAAAGAGTTGCTTTCTCCCATTGCTGTTTTTTGTACTGTACTATGGCAATTTTGTATTCAAAATGCAGCACCAGGGTATATAAAATATTCATGGATAATGTGAACACAAGGATTTGTTAGCAATCCCCACCTACTGATCTCTTTGTAATTACTGGCAAGTGGTGGGAAGATTGAAAATTCTAAATTCCAGCTACATATGTGAAATTATACTGTATATGTATTATTATCCTTCAAGGTGTATGCTGAGGTTGTGGCTATGAAGAAGCAGAATCCAGACCTTTATGTGCTCCTGAGTCTTGCTACTGGCTTCTCTTCTCTTGTTCAAGATCGTATAGCAGTTGCAGTGTGAGTCACAAAGTCAACATGAATCATAAACCTGTGCTAAGTAAAATGCAATTTGTATTAAACAAAAGGTTAATATTAATTCTGTATGCAGTGTAATTATACATATAACTACAGTATTTATAAATTAGTGTTTAAGTGAAACTGTATTAATTAATTCTCATTTACTCAAAAAACTATACAGTGGAACCTCAGTTTTCGTCATTAATTTGTTCCAGAAAACCTGACGAAAACCGAATTCAACGAAAACTGAAGCAGTATTTCCCGCAAGAAATAATGTAAATCCAATTAATCCGTTCCAGACACCCAAAAGTATTAACAAAAAATACATTTTATAGAGAATAACTATAGTTTTACATACAGAAAACAATGAGAAATAAATATAAAGGACTAATGAAATGGATAAATGAACATTTAACATCACTTTTACCTTTATTGAAGATTCTTGTTGGCGTATAGAAGATGGTGAGGAGGGGAGAGGGAGGAGAGGTTATTTCTACCACTATCACTACCACAATCATTACCACCCTCTACCACCATCACTACCACCCTCTACCACCATCACTACCACCCTCTACCACCATCACAACCACCCTCTACCACCATCACTACCACCCTCTACCACCATCACTACCACCCTCTACCACCATCACTACCACCCTCTACCACCATCACTACCACCCTCTACCACCATCACTACCACCCTCTACCACCATCACTACCACCCTCTACCACCATCACTGCCACCCTTTACCACTATCACTACCACCCTTTACTACCATCACTACCACCATCACAACCTCTACCACCATCACTACCACCCTCTACCACCATCACTACCTCTACCACCATCACTACCACCCTCTACCACCATCACTACCACCCTTTACCACTATCACTACCACCCTCTACTATCACTCCACCCTCTACCACCATCACTACCACCCTCTACCACCATCACTACCACCCTCTACCACCATCACAACCACCCTCTACCACCATCACTACCACCCTCTACCACCATCACTACCACCCTCTACCACCATCACTACCACCCTCTACCACCATCACAACCACCCTCTACCACCATCACAACCACCCTCTACTGCCATCACTACCACCATCACTACCACCCTCTACCACCATCACAACCACCCTCTACCACCATCAATACCACCCTTTACCACCATCACTACCACCCTCTACCACCATCACAACTACCCTCTACCACCATCACTACCACCCTCTACTACCATCACTACCACCCTATACTACTATCACTACCACCCTCTGCCACCATCAGTACCACTCTCTACCACCATCACTATAACCCTCTACCACCATCACAACCACCCTCTACCACCATCACCACCACCCTTTGCCACCATCACTACCACCCTTTGCCACCATCACTACCACCCTCTACCACCATCACTACCACCCTCTACCACCATCACTCTACCATAACTCTCAGTAGTATCAGTTCCTAGTAACCAGTTACCAGTAACCAGTTACCAGTAGTATGACTCACTACCAACCGTCTGCTTGAATCACTGACTGTTATTCATGTTGCTGCTGACTGTAGCATGTTTTTGAATGCTGCTCACCCCTAGGACCCAATTCGTGAGTCAGTCTTAAGATAGAGAGCAGAGAGGCAGGGTGGGCCTGGTGCTTCCCATGTACACCTACCATCCGACTTACGACCTGCTCGACTTACGACCACTCGACTTACGACCGTGTTTTTTATACCAAATTTCTGGGAAATAAACAACTATTTGTGTTGTACACAGTGTTTATCCTAAACCTTACAGTATAAAATACAGTACTAACAGCATAAAAAGTAAAGTAAAACATGAAATACCAAAATAAAACAATAAAATAAAGTCATTACAAAAATGTTTTGTTGATATTCATTAGTAAAGTTCGACTTACGACCATTTCGACTTACGACCATTTCGACTTACGACCAGTTTCTCGGAACCGAACTCGGTCGCAAGTCGGATGGTTGGTGTATTCCATTATAATTATATCCCATTATTGTCTATGTGACTTTCCTTTACCCAATTCACGTAATCGAACCCCCCACATGACAGATTGGTGCGAACCAATAAGAAAGTACTTGATGTCTTGAGAGCCACTATCAATCCCAACAGTGAAACTTGGGATGAAGTTATACCTGATGTGCAGTGTGCTATAAATTCTGCTTACAATGTTTCTATAGGTGACACTCCACATTATGCATTGTATGGTGTAGATAAACGTTTGCCTTATGAGTTGCTATATTCTAATCCGAAACCAAATTACAACCCTGATGATTTCATAGCAACTCGTACCAGCTTAGCTCAAAGTGTTTTTAGAAGAATCCATGAAACACTCATAAATCAACAGTAGAATTTACAAGAGTCACAAACACTCGAGCAAAGCCGTCCAAAATCAAAGTAGGTTCGAGAGTTATGCTGACTAACTTTTACAAAACGTCTGCAATGCCTAAGCTTGATCAAAAGTTTGTTGGTCCTTATTGAGTAGTTGAACATATCACTGGCAATAAGTAAAGGTTAGAGAAATTAGTACTGGTCAGTATAAAGAATCGCATTTAGATCATATGAAGTTAGTATGTGATGATAATGATGTTCCAACCCAGACTAATGTGATAAGACTCTGACAATTTTCCTGACTCTGTACCCTCTACCTCTAATACTCAGTCAGATGATCAGCCTGAATGTCGTTATTCCCTATGTACACGACAGGTATTGAGAAATCCTCAAGTATCATTTGTAACTACCAATTCAGAGCCGCCTCAAATACGGCATGAGTTAGCCAGTGCAACAGAATTTGATCCTCCCAGAGATGACACCCATTCTGCATATGTCAATCTCACCCTAGCAGAGTTGGGGTTAAATGTAAATAACCTGTATAGGTGACTAATTACAGTATCAACTTATTAATAATCAAGAATTTAGCCGAGTCCTTACGAAGGCTGAACGTAATTATACAGTAACTGAGCAAGAAGCTTTAGCAATAGTATGGTCTTTAAAGCACTTCCAAGACATTATTTATCAGTACCCTGTTCATGTCTTGACAGACCATGCTCCACTGATACCTTAATTTCAGAACAAACAACCTACTGGAAGGTTAGCCAGATGGACCTTGACTATCCAAGAGTTCAATCCTACCTTTGAGCACTTACCTGGCAAGTCAAATGTAGTCGCAGATGCCTTATCACGACATGTTAGTATAGTAACTGCAGACCCTCCATTTACTGCCTAGGATGTAAAGAATGCTCAATGAACAGATCCCATGTGGTCTGTGGGAAAGAGTTGCAAGATTTGTTAACTAATTTCCAATGTTCCCTCCAGGGCAACAAACATCTGTGTGTTATGGTAGACCATTTCACCAGATATTGTGAGTTAGTTCCTATTGCAGATAAGACTGCCGAGACAGTAGCTAAAGCGTTTAAAGAACGCATTATCTGCAGGCATACCACCCCTAAGTCCCTAGTAACAGATAATGGAGGTGAATTCTGTAATGAGATTCTTGAAAATTTGTGTACCTTGTACAAGATCTCTAAATCCACCATTGTTCCTCATCATCCTGCCAGCAATGGGTTAGCAGAACGAACCAATAAGAAAGTACTTGATGTCTTGAGAGCCACTATCAATCCCAACAGTGAAACTTGGGATGAAGTTATACCTGATGTGCAGTGTGCTATAAATTCTGCTTACAATGTTTCTATAGGTGACACTCCACATTATGCATTGTACGGTGTAGATAAACGTTTGCCTTATGAGTTGCTATATTCTAACCCGAAACCAAATTACAACCCTGATGATTTCATAGCAACTCGTACCAGCTTAGCTCAAAGTGTCTTTAGAAGAATCCGTGAAACACTTCATAAATCAACAGCAGAATTTACAAGAGTCGCAAACACTCGAGCAAAGCCGTCCAAAATCAAAGTAGGTTCGAGAGTTATGCTGACTAACTTTAACAAAACGTCTGCAATGCCTAAGCTTGATCAAAAGTTTGTTGGTCCTTATCGAGTAGTTGAACATATCAATGGCAATAAGTATAAGGTTAGAGAAATTAGTACTGGTCAGTATAAAGAATCGCATTTAGATCATATGAAGTTAGTATGTGATGATAATGATGTTCCAACCCAGACTAATGTGACAGACTCTGACAATCCTCCTGACTCAGTACCCTCTACCTCTAATACTCAGTCAGATGATCAACCTGAATGTCGTTATTCCCTATGTACATGACAAGTATTGAGAAATCCTCAAGTATCATTTGTAACTACCAATTCAGATCTGCCTCAAACACAGCATGAGTTAGCCAGTGCAACAGAGTTTGATCCTCCCAGAGATGACACCCATTCTGCATATGTCAATCTCACCCTAGCAGAGTTGGGGTTAAATATAAATAACCTGTATAGATGAATCATTACAGTATCAACTTATTAATATTCAAGAATTTTTTTTTTTTGTGTTCGCGTTCTCTGAATTCTGAGATTTAACAGTCTAGATTTGAGTGCACCGAATCTGCCTTTCTGTTAAACACTTCTTTCTCTGTATACATTTCTTCCTCAGAATCCGTAGATCACATGAATACAGATCGATTGATCAAATTTTTTTATCACTTCTATTGTGTAATCCCAATGTTGAGTTTCATTCGATGAGTTGTGCTATATCATACCTTGTAATGCATTACAGTTTCATTACAATAAGTTTCATTACAGTAAGTTACATTAGCTTCCATTCCAACATTCTCCTTATGTATGTTACAATGCTCAATTGTGTACTTTGCCAATGTATAGAATCAGCCCAAGTCGTATGCCTGCCATCTCTAGTTTGTATTATCTGTATGCCGGGACGACATACGTTAGCGTCGCCGGGGCTCTCAGTAGTATCAGTTCCCAGTAGTACCAGTTACCAGTAACCAGTTAACAGTAGTATGACTCACTACCAACCACCTGCATGAATCACTGACTGTTATTCATGTTGCTGCTGACCATAGCATGTTTTTGAACACCGCTCACCCCCTAGGACCCAGTTCATGAGTCAGTTTTAAGATAGAGAGCAGAGAGGCAGGGCAGGCCTGGTGCTTCCCATATATCTAGTGGCATTAAAAGACAGAGAAGGGAAGTAACCCCCTTCCAAACACTAACTCCAACTCCATCTTTCCTCCTCCCTGTCGTCCAGATGCCATCACCAATCTTCAATAAAGGTAAGTAGAAATGTTATTTTATATGTTTATTTAAATTTATTAATACATAATATGTTGTGTATCTTTATATGTTTATGCTTCTAGACTGTTGTATTCTGAGCACCTCTGCAAAAACAGTGATAATGTGCGAGTGTGGTGAAAGTGTTGAATGATGATGAAAGTATTTTCTTTTTGGGGATTTTCTTTCTTTTTTGGGTCACCCTGCCTCGGTGGGAGACGGCCGACTTGTTGAAAAAAAAAAAAAAAAAAAAATAATTGTACACTATATTTGTTGTGTGTATGTAAAACTATAATTAATCTCTAGAAAATGTATTTTTTTTGGTGAATATTTTTGAGTTTTCGGAACAGATTAATTGTATTTCCATTATTTCTTATGGGAAATATTGCTTCACTTTTCAAACTTTTCAGATTTAGAACTAGCTCCTGGAATGGATTAAGTTCGAAATTTGAGGTTCCACTGTATGTGTTTTCAAGTCTAGAACCAAATATACTTGATTAAAATATAAATTTAATCAGATTTATACTCTGCCTTCAGTCAGTGTATTTAACTTGCATATGTCTAGCATTATGAGAGGTTTTTACAAAGCAGAAGTGTTATAAGAAGAGTAGAGTATATGGAGAGTAAAAGAAAGGTAAAGAGAGTGGTGAGAGAGTGCAAAAGGAGAGCAGATGATAGAGTGAGAGAGGCACTGTCAAGAAATTTTAATGAAAATAAGAAAAAATTTTGGAGTGAGTTAAACAAGTTAAGAAAGCCTAGGGAACAAATGAATTTGCCAGTTAAAAACAGTGTAGGGGAGTTAGTAGATGGGGAGATGGAGGTATTGGGTAGATGGCGAGAACATTTTGAGGAACTTTTAAATGTCGACGAAGAAAGGGAGGCGGTAATTTCTGGTAGAAAGTTGAAAGTGAACATAGAAAAGAGTAAGGTGATGAGGGTATCAAATGATTTAGATAAAGAAAAATTGAATATCAAATTGGGTAGGAGGAGTATGGAAGAAGTGAATGTTTTCAGATATTTGGGAGTTGACGTGTCAGCGGATGGATTTATGAAGGATGAGGTTAATCATAGAATTGATGAAGGAAAAAAGGTGAGTGGTGCGTTGAGGTATATGTGGAGACAAAAAATGTTGTCTATGGAGGCAAAGAAGGGAATGTATGAAAATATAGTAGTACCAACACTCTTATATGGGTGTGAAGCTTGGGTTGTAAATGCTGCAGCAAGGAGGCAGTTGGAGGCAGTGGAGATGTCCTGTCTAAGGGCAATGTGTGGTGTAAATATTATGCAGAAAATTCGGAGTGTGGAAATTAGGAGAAGGTGTGGAGTTAATAAAAGTATTAGTCAGAGGGCTGAAGAGGGGTTGTTGAGGTGGTTTGGTCATTTAGAGAGAATGGATCAAAGTAGAATGACATGGAGAGCGTATAAATCTGTAGGGGAAGGAAGGCGGGGTAGGGGTCGTCCTCGAAAAAGTTGGAGGGAGGGGGTAAAGGAGGTTTTGTGGGCGAGGGGCTTGGACTTCCAGCAAGCCTGCGTGAGCGTGTTAGATAGGAGTGAATGGAGACGAATGGTATTTGGGACCTGACGAGCTGTTGGAGTGTGAGCAGGGTAATATTTAGTGAAGGGATTCAGGGAAACCGGTTATTTTTATATAGCCGGACTTGAGTCCTGGAAATGGGAAGTACAATGCCTGCACTTTAAAGGAGGGGTTTGGGATATTGGCAGTTTGGAGGGATATGTTGTGTATCTTTATATGTATATGCTTCTAAACTGTTGTATTCTGAGCACCTCTGCAAAAACAGTGATTATGTGTGAGTGAGGTGAAAGTGTTGAGTGATGGTTGGTAGACAGCAACCACCCAGGGAAGTACTACCGTCCTGCCAGATGACTGTGAAACAAAAACCTGTAACTGTTTTGCATGATGGTAGGATTGCTGGTTTCTTTTTCTGTCTCATAAACACGCTAAGATAACAGGGATATCTTGCTACTCCTACTTACACTTTGGTCACACTTCACAGACACGCACATGCATATATATATATACATACATCTAGGTTTTTCTCCTTTTTCTAAATAGCTCTTGTTCTTTTTTATTTCTTCTATTGTCCATGGGGAAGTGGAAAAGAATCTTTCCTCCGTAAGCCATGCGTGTCGTATGAGGCGACTAAAATGCCGGGAGCAATGGGCTAGTAACCCCTTCTCCTGTATACAATTACTAAAAAAGAGAAGAAGAAAAACTTTATAAAACTGGGTTGCTTAAATGTGCGTGGATGTAGTGCGGATGACAAGAAACAGATGATTGCTGATGTTATGAATGAAAAGAAGTTGGATGTCCTGGCCCTAAGCGAAACAAAGCTGAAGGGGGTAGGAGAGTTTCAGTGGGGGGAAATAAATGGGATTAAATCTGGAGTATCTGAGAGAGTTAGAGCAAAGGAAGGGGTAGCAGTAATGTTAAATGATCAGTTATGGAAGGAGAAAAGAGAATATGAATGTGTAAATTCAAGAATTATGTGGATTAAAGTAAAGGTTGGATGCGAGAAGTGGGTCATAATAAGCGTGTATGCACCTGGAGAAGAGAGGAATGCAGAGGAGAGAGAGAGATTTTGGGAGATGTTAAGTGAATGTATAGGAGCCTTTGAACCAAGTGAGAGAGTAATTGTGGTAGGGGACTTGAATGCTAAAGTAGGAGAAACTTTTAGAGAGGGTGTGGTAGGTAAGTTTGGGGTGCCAGGTGTAAATGATAATGGGAGCCCTTTGATTGAACTTTGTATAGAAAGGGGTTTAGTTATAGGTAATACATATTTTAAGAAAAAGAGGATAAATAAGTATACACGATATGATGTAGGGCGAAATGACAGTAGTTTGTTGGATTATGTATTGGTAGATAAAAGACTGTTGAGTAGACTTCAGGATGTACATGTTTATAGAGGGGCCACAGATATATCAGATCACTTTCTAGTTGTAGCTACACTGAGAGTAAAAGGTAGATGGGATACAAGGAGAATAGAAGCATCAGGGAAGAGAGAGGTGAAGGTTTATAAACTAAAAGAGGAGGCAGTTAGGGTAAGATATAAACAGCTATTGGAGGATAGATGGGCTAATGAGAGCATAGGCAATGGGGTCGAAGAGGTATGGGGTAGGTTTAAAAATGTAGTGTTAGAGTGTTCAGCAGAAGTTTGTGGTTACAGGAAAGTGGGTGCAGGAGGGAAGAGGAGCGATTGGTGGAATGATGATGTAAAGAGAGTAGTAAGGGAGAAAAAGTTAGCATATGAGAAGTTTTTACAAAGTAGAAGTGATGCAAGGAGGGAAGAGTATATGGAGAAAAAGAGAGAAGTTAAGAGAGTGGTGAAGCAATGTAAAAAGAGAGCAAATGAGAGAGTGGGTGAGATGTTATCAACAAATTTTGTTGAAAATAAGAAAAAGTTTTGGAGTGAGATTAACAAGTTAAGAAAGCCTAGAGAACAAATGGATTTGTCAGTTAAAAATAGGAGAGGAGAGTTATTAAATGGAGAGTTAGAGGTATTGGGAAGATGGAAGGAATATTTTGAGGAATTGTTAAATGTTGATGAAGATAGGGAAGCTGTGATTTCGTGTATAGGGCAAGGAGGAATAACATCTTGTAGGAGTGAGGAAGAGCCAGTTGTGAGTGTGGGGGAAGTTCGTGAGGCAGTAGGTAAAATGAAAGGGGGTAAGGCAGCCGGGATTGATGGGATAAAGATAGAAATGTTAAAAGCAGGTGGGGATATAGTTTTGGAGTGGTTGGTGCAATTATTTAATAAATGTATGGAAGAGGGTAAGGTACCTAGGGATTGGCAGAGAGCATGCATAGTTCCTTTGTATAAAGGCAAAGGGGATAAAAGAGAGTGCAAAAATTATAGGGGGATAAGTCTGTTGAGTGTACCTGGTAAAGTGTATGGTAGAGTTATAATTGAAAGAATTAAGAGTAAGACGGAGAATAGGATAGCAGATGAACAAGGAGGCTTTAGGAAAGGTAGGGGGTGTGTGGACCAGGTGTTTACAGTGAAACATATAAGTGAACAGTATTTAGATAAGGCTAAAGAGGTCTTTGTGGCATTTATGGATTTGGAAAAGGCGTATGACAGGGTGGATAGGGGGGCAATGTGGCAGATGTTGCAAGTGTATGGTGTAGGAGGTAGGTTACTGAAAGCAGTGAAGAGTTTTTACGAGGATAGTGAGGCTCAAGTTAGAGTATGTAGGAAAGAGGGAAATTTTTTCCCAGTAAAAGTAGGCCTTAGACAAGGATGTGTGATGTCACCGTGGTTGTTTAATATATTTATAGATGGGGTTGTAAGAGAAGTAAATGCGAGGGTCTTGGCAAGAGGCGTGGAGTTAAAAGATAAAGAATCACACACAAAGTGGGAGTTGTCACAGCTGCTCTTTGCTGATGACACTGTGCTCTTGGGAGATTCTGAAGAGAAGTTGCAGAGATTGGTGGATGAATTTGGTAGGGTGTGCAAAAGAAGAAAATTAAAGGTGAATACAGGAAAGAGTAAGGTTATGAGGATAACAAAAAGATTAGGTGATGAAAGATTGAATATCAGATTGGAGGGAGAGAGTATGGAGGAGGTGAACGTATTCAGATATTTGGGAGTGGACGTGTCAGCGGATGGGTCTATGAAAGATGAGGTGAATCATAGAATTGATGAGGGAAAAAGAGTGAGTGGTGCACTTAGGAGTCTGTGGAGACAAAGAACTTTGTCCTTGGAGGCAAAGAGGGGAATGTATGAGAGTATAGTTTTACCAACGCTCTTATATGGGTGTGAAGCGTGGGTGATGAATGTTGCAGCGAGGAGAAGGCTGGAGGCAGTGGAGATGTCATGTCTGAGGGCAATGTGTGGTGTGAATATAATGCAGAGAATTCGTAGTTTGGAAGTTAGGAGGAGGTGCGGGATTACCAAAACTGTTGTCCAGAGGGCTGAGGAAGGGTTGTTGAGGTGGTTCGGACATGTAGAGAGAATGGAGCGAAACAGAATGACTTCAAGAGTGTATCAGTCTGTAGTGGAAGGAAGGCGGGGTAGGGGTCGGCCTAGGAAGGGTTGGAGGGAGGGGGTAAAGGAGGTTTTGTGTGCGAGGGGCTTGGACTTCCAGCAGGCATGCGTGAGCGTGTTTGATAGGAGTGAATGGAGACAAATGGTTTTTAATACTTGACGTGCTGTTGGAGTGTGAGCAAAGTAACATTTATGAAGGGATTCAGGGAAACCGGCAGGCCGGACTTGAGTCCTGGAGATGGGAAGTACAGTGCCTGCACTCTGAAGGAGGGGTGTTAATGTTGCAGTTTAAAAACTGTAGTGTAAAGCACCCTTCTGGCAAGACAGTGATGGAGTGAATGATGGTGAAAGTTTTTCTTTTTCGGGCCACCCTGCCTTGGTGGGAATCGGCCGGTGTGATAATAAAAAAAAATTATTACTATCCCACCAAGGCAGGGTGACCCAAAAAGAAAGAAAAACCCAAAAAGAAAGAGAAAACTTTCATCATCATTCAACACTTTCACCATCACTCATACATAATCACTGTCTTTGCAGAGGCGCTCAGATACGACAGTTCAGGTGTCCCTCCAAACTGCCAATATCCCAAACCCCTCCTTTAAAGTGCAGGCATTGTACTTCCCATTTCCAGGACTCAAGTCCGGCTAACCGGTTTCCCTGAATCCCTTCACAATAATATTACCTGGCTCACACTCCAACAGCTCGTCAGGTCTCAAAGGCAATTTGTCTCCATTCACTCCTATCTAACACGCTCACTCACACTTGCTGGAAGTCCACGCCCCTCGCCCACAAAACCTCCTTTACCTCCTCCCTCCAACCTTTTCAGAGCCAACCCCTTCCCTGCCTTCCTTTCCCTACAGATTTATACGGTCTCCAAGGCATTCTACTTTGTTGTGTTCTCTCTAAATGACCAAACCATCTCAGTAGCCCCTCTTCAGCCCTCTGACTAATACTTTTAGTAACTCCACACCTCCTCCTAATTTCCACACTACGAATTCTCTGCATGCTATTTACACCACACATTGCCCTTAGACAGGACATCTCCACTGCCTCCAGCCACCTCCTTGCTGCAGCATTTACAACCCAAGCTTCACATCCACATAAGAGTGCTGGTATCACTATACTCTCATATATTCCCTTCTTTGCCTCCATGGATAACGATTTTTGTCTCGGGGGGGGGGGGGCACATTGTTTTGGTGAGCAATGGCTATTGAGGTAAAAAAAAATACTTGTACTAGAACAGGGAATAATGTTGAAAAAATCATGGGGTAAGGAGGACTGTATTTCCCTGGGCATACCGTACAAGTTTCATACTATCATTAAAGGCCTTGTCCTAGAGTTACTTAAATAACGGCATATTTATACCTTTAGCAGGGAGAATACTGTTTTTAGAACTAATTTTAACTTCTAGTGTAGAACGCTTTATACTTTCAGCTAGCGTCTCATCCTCCACTCTTGTTGACTGTGGCTGTTGGAGCATCACAGAGCATCATTGATAATTCTTATGAGATAGATCAGCTTGCTAAGTACGTTCTCTGTTAAACCTCACATACTGTATATTGCTTTAAAAAAGTGCAGTGCAACATAATAAATATTATTAGCAATATGATGAAGAATTCTCTAGCGACCAATACTCCAGGTCATTGTAAAATGTCACTTCTGAGCATGGTTATCTTCAATGACTTATGAATGGTATTATGATACGCTTATGACTACCTGTTGATAGCTGTTTATGCTTTGATTTAATGGTCTTAGATAAAATAAGTGACAGTCATTATTTACTTTAGCTTCTTGATAGAACTAAACCATTTACTTATTTTTTATCATATGAGTAATGTATCCAAACAAAGAAATAAATATTTTTTTTTGTGCAAATTCTCATTGTAGGAGGTATTTCTGGCATAATTCTCAACTTTTTGAACACTAAGAATGTTGCCAACAGTATGGAATGGTTCCTGTGAAATAATTATTTACTAAGTCAAGTTATATATTGTTTTAATTGCTTTTTGTGAGACATTATGGTCTTATCTCATTAAAAAAGTAATGCTTATGCTCATTTGAACAGTTAAATTTTTTCACGGCAAAATTACACTTGGGAATCAAATGAGTGATGCATAACATAGCTAAAAGGGTAACTGAATTCTCAGATTTACTCTCTAATATTGCCATATTTATCTCTGATGCTAGTTATGATATTTTATACGAGATGCTTTGTTACATTGTCTTTATGTACTACATTCTTGTTCTTTGTTGGCTTGCCCTCTAATTGCACTGTCTTACATCTGCTGCTGTTCTGCTCTTATGTGCATCCTCTATTTTTTAACACTGAATGGCTTCACGTGTTGTCCTCTTTTCATTGATGTTAGTATTGTACTACAGTGGACCCTCGACCAACGATGGCATCGATTAACGATAATTCCGACAAGCGATACATTTTAACGCAAAAATTTTGCCTCGGCTAGCGCTAAAAAACTTGACCAACACTATTCGTTCGGTCTGAGACGTGTCCACTTCTGGCCAGTGTTTACAAGGCAGCCAGCCACCGCGGTCGCTGCCAAGCATACAATCGGAACATTTCATATTATCACAGCCTTTTTAGTGATTGCACCTGCAAAATAAGTCACCATGGGCCCCAAGAAAGCTTCTAGTGCCAACCCTACAGCAAAAAGGGTGAGAATTACTATGGATATGAAGAAAGAGATCATTGCTAAGTATGAAAGTGGAGTGTGTGTCTCCGAGCTGGCCAGGTTGTACACAAAACCCCAATCAACCATCGCTACTATTGTGGGCAAGAAAACGGCAATCAAGGAAGCTGTTCTTGCCAAAGGGGCAACTATGTTTTCAAAACTGAGATCGCAAGTACTCGAAGATGTTGAGAGACTTTTTTTGGTGTGGATAAACGAAAAACAAATAACAGGAGATAGCATCTCTCAAGCAGTCATATGTGAAAAGGCTAGGAAGTTGCATGACGATTTAATTAAAAAAATGCCAACAACTAGTGGTGATGTGAGTGAATTTAAGGCCAGCAAAGGTTGGTTTGAGAGCTTTAAAGGGAAGGGAAGTAACCTCGGAAAAGTACTTGCCACCTCAAGTCCTAATGGAAGGGGATTCCCCTTCTAAACACTAAGCCCATCAACACTCTCCCCTCTTCCCATCCCATCAATCATCACCTGATCTTCAATAAAGCTAAGTGTCATGTAACTGTGCATATCTTCTTCAGTTTGTGTGTATTAAAATTAATATTTCATGTGGTAAAAACAATTTTTTTTTCATACTTTGGGGTGTCCTACACGGGGAAAATTAACTTGACTAACGATAATTTTGACTAATGATGAGCTCTCAGGAACGGATTAATAGCGTTAGTCGAGGGTCCACTGTACTGTCAAATTCATTTCAGTACATTCTTTATAACTTTTTACAGTACATTCATTTAACATTACCATGCACTAATCAGTTCTTTAGAGAAATAATGAAGAATTAAGAAATAATGAATCATTAAAATCACAATACCAGGGCTGGAATGATTCACAGCTTGTCCACAAACTGGAAAATTACTTGTAAATTAAAATTAATGTTGTATTAGCCACGAGAGCTTATAATGTTGTCACTGTGCTTAGTCACTTTGTAATGTAGTTACTCTTGTGTGTTTCAGATGTGTTGACTTTGTATCAGTCATGGGCTACAACTATCACATGTACAAGCCCTACTTGCCCTTCACAGGCCATAATTCTCCACTGAGCAACTCCAGTAATGAGAAGGGCTTTTTTTCTACCATGAACATTCACTGGGACACTATTTATTTAATAATGAAAGGGGTACCAAAAGAGAAGCTTATTATAGGGATCCCTACATTTGGACACACATGGAGGTAAGAAACTAAATACAATGGGTGCTTACACATTGCTCAGATTACATTCCTGAAATTGGCTGTATGTAATATCATGATATGTAATTTCAAGAACTTATAGAAAAAATAGGGTTATGTTCTTAATATCTCAAAAAAAAAAAATATTTTAACTTTTTTAAATCACAAATAATGAAATTTTTGATGCCTTGCAATGTAGATGTCATTCCTTGTTGATACAGAAATATTTGTGGGGAGGGATAATGTTACATTACTAGGCCTAGTGGTTTAGACATTCAAAAGCAAGAGTATTTGAAACTATAAAGTTATATAATTTTTTTTTTATAAGTTCTGGTTGCTGGTGTATGCTGATCTTGACATCATTAGAGAGGGCTGCAGAGACCTTACTGGGTTGCTGTCTGGTCTGGTCTTGCTCAGGCTTGTAGCCATTTTAGAAATAACTTTCTCTATTTCTGCAGGGAAATTTCCTTCAGCACCTTGGTTGGCATTTTCCCCATAAAATCTGAAATTCTGCAGTTGATTGCAAACTTTAAAATGAAGAAGTTACCATAAGAAACACTCTTATGCAACCTTCCCGGCCTGCTTGCACCCTTTTTTTTTCTTCTTCTTTCAACAAATTGGCCATATCCCAGAGAGGCAGGGTGACCCGAAAAGAAAAACAAGTTACTCTTTTTAACTTTAGTAACATAATACAGGAGAAGAGGTTACTAGCCCTTTGCTCCTGGCATTTTATTTGCCTCTTATGACATGCATGGCTTACGGAGGAAGAATTCTGTTCCACTTCCCCATGGAGATAAATGGAAATAAACAGGAACAAGAACTATTAAGAAAATAGAAGAAAAGCCAGAGAGGTGTACTCACCTATTTGTGGTTGCAGGGGTCATCTCTTCACTGATTGCTACTAGGTCCTCTCTCTCTCTACTCCATGAGCATTATCATACCTCATCTTAAAACTATGTATGGTTCCTGCCACCACTAGTAGGAGTAGCAAGACATATCTGAAAACTTGCATGTTTATAAGACAGAAATGACACCAGCAATCCTACCATCATGTAAAACAATTACAAGTTTCCATTTCACACTCACTTGGCAGGACGGTGGTACCTCCCTGTGCTATTGCTGTCTACCAACCTAATACCTAAAACTTTTTTACCTTATAGTATTTTAGGGCTTTCTTCCTGATCATGTTGAATCAAATAAATTATAGTTTCTCTAATACCAGAGAAGAGAAGAAAAACTTTATAAAACTGAGATGCTTGAATGTACGTGGATGTAGTGCGGATGACAAGAAACAGATGATTACTGATGTTATGAATGAAAAGAAGTTGGATGTCCTGGCCCTAAGCGAAACAAAGCTGAATGGGGTAGGGGAGTTTTGGTAGGGGGAAATAAATGGGATTAAATCTGGAGTATCTGAGAGAGTTAGAGCTAAGGAAGGGGTAGCAATAATGTTGAAGGATCAGTTATGGAAGGAGAAAAGAGAATATGAATGTGTAAATTCAAGAATTATGTGGATTAAAGTAAAGGTTGGATGCGAAAAGTGGGTCATAATAAGCGTGTATGCACCTGGAGAAGAGAGGAATGTAGAGGAGAGAGAGAGATTTTGGGAGATGTTAAGTGAATGTATAGGAACCTTTGAACCAAGTGAGAGAGTAATTGTGGTAGGGGACCTGAATGCTAAAGTAGGAGAAACTTTTAGAGAGGGTGTGGTAGGTAAGTTTGGGGTGCCAGGTGTAAATGATAATGGGAGCCCTTTGATTGAACTTTGTATAGAAAGGGGTTTAGTTATAGGTAATACATATTTTAAGAAAAAGAGGATAAATAAGTATACAAGATATGATGTAGGGCAAAATGACAGTAGTTTGTTGGATTATGTATTGGTAGATAAAAGACTGTTGAGTAGACTTCAGGATGTACATGTTTATAGAGGGGCCACAGATATATCAGATCACTTTTTAGTTGTAGCTACACTGAGAGTAAAAGGTAGATGGGATACAAGGAGAATAGAAGCATCAGGGAAGAGAGAGGTGAAGGTTTATAAACTAAAAGAGGAGGCAGTTAGGGTAAGATATAAACAGCTATTGGAGGATAGATGGGCTAATGAGAGCATAGGCAATGGGGTCGAAGAGGTATGGGGTAGGTTTAAAAATGTAGTGTTAGAGTGTTCAGCAGAAGTTTGTGGTTACAGGAAAGTGGGTGCGGGAGGGAAGAGGAGCGATTGGTGGAATGATGATGTAAAGAGAGTAGTAAGGGAGAAAAAGTTAGCATATGAGAAGTTTTTACAAAGTAGAAGTGATGCAAGGAGGGAAGAGTATATGGAGAAAAAGAGAGAGGTTAAGAGAGTGGTGAAGCAATGTAAAAAGAGAGCAAATGAGAGAGTGGGTGAGATGTTATCAACAAATTTTGTTGAAAATAAGAAAAAGTTTTGGAGTGAGATTAACAAGTTAAGGAAGCCTAGAGAACAAATGGATTTGTCAGTTAAAAATAGGAGAGGAGAGTTATTAAATGGAGAGTTAGAGGTATTGGGAAGATGGAGGGAATATTTTGAGGAATTGTTAAATGTTGATGAAGATAGGGAAGCTGTGATTTCATGTATAGGGCAAGGAGGAATAACATCTTGTAGGAGTGAGGAAGAGCCAGTTGTGAGTGTGGGGGAAGTTCGTGAGGCAGTAGGTAAAATGAAAGGGGGTAAGGCAGCTGGGATTGATGGGATAAAGATAGAAATGTTAAAAGCAGGTGGGGATATAGTTTTGGAGTGGTTGGTGCTATTATTTAATAAATGTATGGAAGAGGGTAAGGTACCTAGGGATTGGCAGAGAGCATGCATAGTTCCTTTGTATAAAGGCAAAGGGGACAAAAGAGAGTGCAAAAATTATAGGGGGATAAGTCTGTTGAGTATACCTGGTAAAGTGTATGGTAGAGTTATTACTGAAAGAATTAAGAGTAAGACGGAGAATAGGATAGCAGATGAACAAGGAGGCTTTAGGAAAGGTAGGGGGTGTGTGGACCAGGTGTTTACAGTGAAACATATAAGTGAACAGTATTTAGATAAGGCTAAAGAGGTTTTTGTGGCATTTATGGATTTGGAAAAGGCGTATGACAGGGTGGATAGGGGGGCAATGTGGCAGATGTTGCAGGTGTATGGTATAGGAGGTAGGTTACTGAAAGCAGTGAAGAGTTTTTACGAGGATAGTGAGGCTCAAGTTAGAGTATGTAGGAAAGAGGGAGATTATTTCCCAGTAAAAGTAGGCCTTAGACAAGGATGTGTGATGTCACCGTGGTTGTTTAATATATTTATAGATGGGGTTGTAAGAGAAGTAAATGCGAGGGTCTTGGCAAGAGGCGTGGAGTTAAAAGATAAAGAATCACACATAAAGTGGGAGTTGTCACAGTTGCTCTTTGCTGATGACACTGTGCTCTTGGGAGATTCTGAAGAGAAGTTGCAGAGGTTGGTGGATGAATTTGGTAGGGTATGTAAAAGAAGAAAATTAAAAGTGAATACAGGAAAGAGTAAGGTTATGAGGATAACAAAAAGATTAGGTGATGAAAGATTGGATATCAGATTGGAGGGAGAGAGTATGGAGGAGGTGAATGTATTCAGATATTTGGGAGTGGACGTGTCAGCGGATGGGTCTATGAAAGATGAGGTGAATCATAGAATTGATGAGGGGAAAAGGGTGAGTGGTGCACTTAGGAGTCTGTGGAGACAAAGAACTTTGTCCTTGGAGGCAAAGAGGGGAATGTATGAGAGTATAGTTTTACCAACGCTCTTATATGGGTGTGAAGCATGGGTGATGAATGTTGCAGCAAGGAGAAGGCTGGAGGCAGTGGAGATGTCATGTCTGAGGGCAATGTGTGGTGTGAATATAATGCAGAGAATTCGTAGTTTGGAAGTTAGGAGGAGGTGCGGGATTGCCAAAACTGTTGTCCAGAGGGCTGAGGAAGGGTTGTTGAGGTGGTTCGGACATGTAAGTCTAGTGGAAGGAAGGCGGGGTAGGGGTTGGCCTAGGAAAGGTTGGAGGGAGGGTGTAAAGGAGGTTTTGTGTGCGAGGGGCCAGTGTGCTAATAAAAAAGAATAAAAAATAATACCAAATGCGTTTACGTTCTCCGTGAGCCTTTCACCACCTTTAAACATATTTATCACCTCAAATTTTTTGCAAAACAGGCATAGCTTATTGTGTAAAATTCTTGGCACCTTCAACATCACTAACATTCCATTTTGGTGCCATCAATATTTCGATGAAATTATCAAAATGGAGTGAAAAACACAAGTGTATGGCATGTGAAGCATCCACAGAGCAACTGGGAGCATGGAAAGTCTAGCCAAGCTAGGCCCTTCCTTAAAACAACAGCCACATCTTAGGCACAGTGGAGAAATATCCCATCCCACAGTCAAACCCAATTTTGCTTCAAAGAAAGTTTTTCCAATCTTTACAGTGCAAAGGCTCAGTCAGTTTCTGATGAAGGGGTAATCTTGGGAACAAAGTTTCACTAGCAGTATGCTGAAAGCTTGAAATACAGTAGCATAATATGTAGGAATCTACTGTAGTATACAATATCTACTATAGTACATTGTAACGTGTGCCATCTGACCAGTTTAAGCTAATATAAATAAATTTTATTTTTTATTTAAATTTTTTGGTCTGTATCTCTTAAACATTCCCATAGAATCTTTTATTTTTTTGAATGTTGTATTCAAGCAATTATTTTAGTAGACAAGTCAGAGCTACATAATGGTTGATTATTTTGTAAGGAGATTGTGGTAAAATTACATAAAAAAAACTTTTTTACTTGTAAAGGAAGGCACTTGTTATACACAAATAACCTGCACATAGAAGAGAGGAGCTAACGACGACGTGTCAGTCCGACTTGGACCAGTGTGACTTTGTAAATGGTCCAAGTCTTACTGAAACGTCGTCGTTAGCTCCTCTCTTCTATGTGCGGGTTATTTGTGTATCGTCCCAGTCACGGTATTGTGCCTTTTTTTGTTATTTAAGGCACTTGTTAATTTAATATTAAATGAAATATACAGTGGTACCTTGACTTACAAGTGCCCCAACTTACGAGTTTTCCGAGTTATGAGCCATCGCTTGATTGATTTTTTGCTTTGAGTTGCAAGCCAAAATTCGAGTTACGAGCAAGCTTCAGATACGCCGCCACTAATTGGCAGTGTATCTGAAGTCAAAACCAACTCTGTACCCAGAGGAATGTCAGGTACCTCGTCCCATCCCACATGCTCTTCCAAGACATAACTGGAAGGATAATACTCCCACACTAATCCCAGATTGTAGTGAGGCACCTTGTCCCTTCTTTGGTTCTCGTATAAATCCGGGGAAGAGGTAACCTCCATTTCAACACTCAGAGTTTCTCCAGAAACATTGAGGAAGGCCTCCATGGTATTTACCTGCCTCACGGAGGTTCCTTCACTGGGTGTAGTACTGATAGTAGTGGGTGGAGTAGTGATAGTGGTGTGGAAAAGAATCTTTCCTCCGTAAGCCATGCGTGTCGTATGAGGCGACTAAAATGCCGGGAGCAATGGGCTAGTAACCCCTTCTCCTGTAGACATTTACTAAAAAAGAGAAGAAGAAAAACTTATGAATGAAAAGAAGTTGGATGTCCTGGCCCTAAGCGAAACAAAGCTGAAGGGGGTAGGGGAGTTTCAGTGGGGAGATATAAATGGGATTAAGTCAGGAGTATCTGAGGGACTTAGAGTTAATAAGGAAGAGTTAGCAATAATGTTGACGGATCAGTTATGGAATGAGAAGAGAGAATATAAATGTGTAAATTCAAGGATTATGTGGATTAAAATAAGGGTTGGATGCGAAAAGTGGGTCATAATAAGCGTGTATGCACCTGGAGAAGAGAGGAGTGTAGAGGAGAGAGAGAGATTTTGGGAGATGTTAAGTGAATGTATAGGAACCTTTGAACCAAGTGAGAGAGTAATTGTGGTAGGGGACCTAAATGCTAAAGTAGGAGAAACATTTAGAGAGGGTGTGGTAGGTAAGTTTGGGGTGCCAGGTGTAAATGATAATGGGAGCCCTTTGATTGAACTTTGTATAGAAAGGGGTTTAGTTATAGGTAATACATATTTTAAGAAAAAGAGGATAAATAAGTATACAAGATATGATGTAGGGCGTAATGACAGTAGTTTGTTGGACTATGTATTGGTAGATAAAAGACTGTTGAGTAGACTTCAGGATGTACATGTTTATAGAGGGGCCACAGATATATCAGATCACTTTTTAGTTGTAGCTACAGTGAGAGTAAAAGGTAGATGGGATACAAGGAAAATAGAAGCAGCAAGTAAGAGAGAGGTGAAGGTTTATAAACTAAAAGAGGAGGCAGTTAGGGTAAGATATAAATAACTATTGGAGGATAGATGGGCTAGTGAGAGTATAGGCAATGGGGTCGAAGATGTATGGGGTAGGTTTAAAAATGTAGTGTTAGAGTGTTCAGCAGAAGTTTGTGGTTATAGGAAAGTGGGTGCGGGAGGGAAGAAGAGCGATTGGTGGAATGATGATGTAAAGAGAGTAGTAAGGGAGAAAAAGTTAGCATATGAGAGGTTTTTACAAAGTAGAAGTGATGCAAGGAGGGAAGAGTATATGGAGAGAAAAAGAGAGGTTAAGAGAGTGGTGAAGCAATGTAAAAAGAGAGCAAATGAGAGAGTGGGTGAGATGTTATCAACAAATTTTGTTGAAAATAAGAAAAAGTTTTGGAGTGAGATTAATAAGTTGAGGAAGCCTAGGGAACAAATGGATTTGTCAGTTAAAAATAGGAGAGGAGAGTTATTAAATGGAGAGTTAGAGGTATCGGGAAGATGGAGGGAATATTTTGAGGAATTGTTAAATGTTGATGAAGATAGGGAAGCTGTGATTTCGTGTATAGGGCAAGGAGGAATAACATCTTGTAGGAGTGAGGAAGAGCCAGTTGTGAGTGTGGGGGAAGTTCGTGAGGCAGTGGGTAGAATGAAAGGGGGTAAGGCAGCTGGGATTGATGGGATAAAGATAGAAATGTTAAAAGCAGGTGGGGATATAGTTTTGGAGTGGTTGGTGCTATTATTTAATAAATGTATGGAAGAGGGTAAGGTACCTAGGGATTGGCAGAGAGCATGCATAGTTCCTTTGTATAAAGGCAAAGGGGACAAAAGAGAGTGCAAAAATTATAGGGGAATAAGTCTGTTGAGTATACCTGGTAAAGTGTATGGTAGAGTTATTATTGAAAGAATTAAGAGTAAGACGGAGAGTAGGATAGCAGATGAACAAGGAGGCTTTAGGAAAGGTAGGGGGTGTGTAGACCAAGTGTTTACAGTGAAACATATAAGTGAACAGTATTTAGATAAGGCTAAAGAGGTTTTTGTGGCATTTATGGATTTGGAAAAGGCATATGACAGGGTGGATAGGGGGGCAATGTGGCAGATGTTGCAGGTGTATGGTATAGGAGGTAGGTTACTGAAAGCAGTGAAGAGTTTTTACGAGGATAGTGAGGCTCAGGTTAGAGTATGTAGGAGAGAGGGAGATTATTTCCCAGTAAAAGTAGGCCTTAGACAAGGATGTGTGATGTCACCGTGGTTGTTCAATATATTTATAGATGGGGTTGTAAGAGAAGTGAATGCGAGGGTCTTGGCAAGAGGTGTGGAGTTAAAAGATAAAGAATCAAACACAAAGTGGGAGTTGTCACAGTTGCTCTTTGCTGATGACACTGTGCTTTTGGGAGATTCTGAGAAGTTGCAGAGGTTGGTGGATGAATTTGGTAGGGTATGTAAAAGAGGAAAATTAAAAGTGAATATAGGAAAGAGTAAGGTTAAGAGGATAACTAAAAGATTAGGTGACGAAAGATTGGATATCAGATTGGAGGGAGAGAGTATGGAGGAGGTAAATGTATTCAGATATTTGGGAGTGGACGTGTCAGCAGATGGGTCAGTGAAAGATGAGGTGAATCATAGAATTGATGAGGGGAAAAGGGTGAGCGGTGCACTTAAGAGTCTGTGGAGACAAAGAACTTAGTCCTTGGAAGCAAAGAGGGGAATGTATGAGAGTATAGTTTTACCAACACTCTTATATGGGTGTGAAGCATGGGTGATGAATGTTGCAACGAGGAGAAGGCTGGAGGCAGTGGAGATGTCATGTCTGAAGGCAATGTGCGATGCGAATATAATGCAGAGAATTCATAATTTGGAAGTTAGGATGAGGTGCGGGATTGCCAAAATTGTTGTCCAGAGGGCTAAGGAAGGGTTGTTGAGGCTGTTCGGACATGTAGAGAGAATGGAACGAAACAGAATGACTTCGAGAGTGTATAAATCTGTAGTGGAGGGAAGGCGGGGTAGGGGTCGGCCTAGGAAAGGTTGGAGGGAGGGGGTAAAGGAGGTTTTGTGTGCGAGGGGCTTGGACTTCCAGCAAGCATGCGTGAGCGTATTTGATAGGAGTGAATGGAGACAAATGGTTTTTAATACTTGACGTGCTGTTGGAGTGTGAGCAAAGTAACATTTATGAAGGGATTCAGGGAAACCGGCAGGCCGGACTTGAGTCCTGGAGATGGGAAGTACAGTGCCTGCACTCTGAAGGAGGGGTGTTAATGTTGCAGTTTTATAACTGTAGTGTAAAGCACCCTTCTGGCAAGACAGTGATGGAGTGAATGATGATGAAAGTTTTTCTTTTTCAGGCCACCCTGCCTTGGTGGGAATCGGCCGATGTGTTATTCAACATGCACTCAAGTGTCACCCATTTCTGTATAAACAATGTATCATGTTGAAACAAACTTGTATTTGTGTCATAGAAGGTGGTTAACATATTAGAAAATAAAATATCAAGGGGTCATCACAGTCTGAGCCAGTTTACATCAGGCCATGGCACAAAGCAAGAAAATTAATACTAGCATGATTGTATTTCCCATCTTAAGCCAAATATTATGCAACAAGAATCAGTAATTAGAACCCTAATTACAGCAATTCTGACCTCAAAAACTCTCATCAATATATGTATTTAAATGATCTCTCATGTACTTGGCATTACCCACTTTTTAAAATGGCTTATCCAAAAACCACACTTAAATATTAGACTAAGAACAATGCATGTGTAAAGAATAACATTGTTGATTAAAACATTTTGTGAAGAATACATATGTAAACAATTTTAACTTTGGCTACAATATTCTAAAGCTTTTGTTTGCCTTTTATTCCTATTATATTAGGTTTAAAATATCTTAGTAGCCTCAGATGTTTTTTATTTTTCAGGTACAATGGGTACTTGATGCTGGTGTTGCAGGAGTGATGACCTGGAATCTCAATAGTGATGACTGGGCAGGATTGTGTAATGGACAGAAATTTGAACTACATGCAGTCATCAAAAATATGCTCATGCAGAAACTTCTAGAGAGCTAAGGATTCAGCATTTTTTAAATTTTATTTGAAACATTCAATCTAATTTTATATTTTATTCTATGCAAAACAACCACTGTGAAAGAGTAGTGAAATTCCAAGTGCTTTCATGACTGCTCACATTGTCAAGGAACTATGAAAGTAATACATCAAAGGAAGGCAATAAAAGGGCTTAGACCACACCTCACAGTCAACTCCCATAACAAAGAAACACCTGATGCGGGACAGTACCGGGCTCATAAGAAAAGAGGAACACTGCAGTAGGTCCACTGGTCCAACTAGACAGGTCCTCATGACAACCCATCAACAAATCATTCTACCGTAGTAGGTTGGTAGACAGCAACCACCCAGGGAGGTACTACCGTCCTGCCAAGTGAGTGTAAAACGAAAGCCTGTAATTGTTTTACATGATGGTAGGATTGCTGGTGTCTTTTGTCTGTCTCATAAATATGCAAGATTACAGGTACGTCTTGCTACTTCTACTTACACTTAGGTCACACTACACATACATGTACACGTTTATTTATACACACTCATCTGAGTTTTCTTTGATTTTATCTTAATAGTTCTTGGTCTTATTACTTTTCCTTTTATATCCATGGGGAAGTGGAATAAGAATCTTTCCTCCGTAAGCCATGCGTGTAGTAAAAGTCAACTAAAATGCCGGGAACAATGGGCTAGTAACGCCTTTTCCTGTAATAATTACTAAAAAGAATAAGAAGAACAAAACTGTCAAAGTGAGAAGTCTGAAAGTGCGTGGATGCTGTGCAAATGATAAGAGAGATGAGTGTGGATGTTATGAATGAGAAGAAGCTGGATGTCCTGGCTTTAAGTGAAACAAAGCTAAAGGGGGTGGAAGAGTTTCAGTGGAGAGGAATAAATGGGATTAGGTCAGGGGATTCAAACAGACTTAGAGCTAAAGGAGGAGTAGCAATAATGTTGAAGGCTAAGCTATGGCAGGAAAAGAGGAACTATAAATGTATTAATTCAAGGATTTTGTGGGGTAAAATAAAGGTTGGATGTGAAAACTGGGTTATAATAAGCTTATATGCACCTGGAGAAGAGAGAAGTGTAAAGGAGAGAGAGAGATTTTGGGAAATGTTGAGTGAATGCGTGGGGAGTTTTGAACCAAGTGTGAGAGTACTTGTGGTTGGGGATTTCAATGCTAAAGTGGGTAAAAATGTTGTGGAGGGAGTAGTAGGTAAATTTGGGGTGCCAGGGGTAAATGAAAATGGGGAGCCTTTAATTGAGCTATGTGTAGAAAGAGGTTTGGTAATAAGTAATACATATTTTATGAAAAAGAGGATAAATAAATATACAAGGTATGATATAGCACGTAATGAAAGTAGTTTGTTAGATTATGTATTGGTGGATAAAAGGTTGATGGGTAGGCTCCAGGATGTACACGTTTATAGAGGGGCAACTGATATATCGGATCATTATTTAGTTGTAGCTACAGTTAGAGTAAGAGGTAGATGGGACAAGAGGAAAATGGCAACAACAAGTAAGAGGGAGGTGAAAGTGTATAAACTAAGGGAGGAGGAAGTTCGGGTGAGATATAAGCTTGGCAGAAAGGTGGGCTGGTGCAAGTATGAGTAGTGGGGGGGGGGGGGGGGGTTGTACAGGGTTTGAATATTTTTTAAAATTCAGTATCAGAATGTGGGGCAGAAGTTTGTGGTTATAGGAGGGTGGGTGCAGGAGGAAAGAGGAGTGATTGGTGGAATGATGAAGTAAAGGGTGTGATAAAAGAGAAAAAGTTAGCTTATGAGAGGTTTTTACAAAGCAGAAGTGTTATAAGAAGAGTAGAGTATATGGAGAGTAAAAGAAAGGTGAAGAGAGTGGTGAGAGAGTGCAAAAGGAGAGCAGATGATAGAGTGGGAGAGGCACTGTCAAGAAATTTTAATGAAAATAAGAAAAAATTTTGGAGTTAAACAAGTTAAGAAAGCCTAGGGAATGAATGGATTTGTCAGTTAAAAACAGAGTAGGAGAGTCAGTAGATGGGGAGCTCAAGGTATTGGGTAGATGGCGAGAATACTTTGAGGAACTTTTAAATGTCGACGAAGAAAGGGAGGCGGTAATTTCATGCACTGGCCAGGGAGGTATATCATCTTTTAGAAGTGAAGAACAGGATGTGAGTGTGGGGGAGGTGCGTGAGGCATTACGTAGAATGAAAGGGGGTAAAGCAGCTGGAACTAATGGGATCATGACAGAAATGTTAAAAGCAGGGGGGGATATAGTGTTGGAGTGGTTGGTATTTTTGTTTAATAAATGTATGAAAGAGGGGAAGGTACCTAGGGATTGGCAGAGAGCATGTATAGTCCCTTTATATAAAGGGAAGGGGGACAAAAGAGATTGTAAAAATTATAGAGGAATAAGTTTACTGAGTATACCAGGAAAAGTGTACGGTAGGGTTATTATTGAAAGAATTAGAGGTAAGACAGAATGTAGGATTGCGGATGAGCAAGGAGGTTTTAGAGTGGGTAGGGGATGTGTAGATCAAGTGTTTACATTGAAGCATATATGTGAACAGTATTTAGATAAAGGTAGGGAAGTTTTTATTGCATTTATGGATTTAGAAAAGGCATATGATAGAGTGGATAGGGGAGCAATGTGGCAGATGTTGCAAGTATATGGAATAGGTGGTAAGTTACTAAATGCTGTAAAGAGTTTTTATGAGGATAGTGAGGCTCAGGTTAGGGTGTGTAGAAGAGAGGGAGACTACTTCCCGGTAAAAGTAGGTCTTAGACAGGGATGTGTAATGTCACCATGGTTGTTTAATATATTTATAGATGGGGTTGTAAAAGAAGTAAATGCTAGGGTGTTCGGGAGAGGGGTGGGATTAAATTATGGGGAATCAAATACAAAATGGGAATTGACACAGTTACTTTTTGCTGATGATACTGTGCTTATGGGAGATTCTAAAGAAAAATTGCAAAGGTTAGTGGACGAGTTTGGGAGTGTGTGTAAAGGTAGAAAGTTGAAAGTGAACATAGAAAAGAGTAAGGTGATGAGGGTATCAAATGATTTAGATAAAGAAAAATTGGATATCAAATTGGGGAGGAGGAGTATGGAAGAAGTGAATGTTTTCAGATATTTGGGAGTTGACGTGTCAGCGGATGGATTTATGAAGGATGAGGTTAATCATAGAATTGATGAAGGAAAAAAAGGTGAGTGGTGCATTGAGGTATATGTGGAGACAAAAAACGTTATCTATGGAGGCAAAGAAGGGAATGTATGAAAGTATAGTAGTACCAACACTCTTATATGGGTGTGAAGCTTGGGTTGTGAATGCTGCAGCGAGGAGGCGGTTGGAGGCAGTGGAGATGTCCTGTCTAAGGGCAATGTGTGGTGTAAATATTATGCAGAAAATTCGGAGTGTGGAAATTAGGAGAAGGTGTGGAGTTAATAAAAGTATTAGTCAGAGGGCTGAAGAGGGGTTGTTGAGGTGGTTTGGTCATTTAGAGAGAATGGATCAAAGTAGAATGACATGGAGAGCGTATAAATCTGTAGGGGAAGGAAGGCGGGGTAGGGGTCGTCCTCGAAAAGGTTGGAGGGAGGGGGTAAAGGAGGTTTTGTGGGCGAGGGGCTTGGACTTCCAGCAAGCGTGCGTGAGCGTGTTAGATAGGAGTGAATGGAGACGAATGGTATTTGGGACCTGACGATCTGTTGGAGTGTGAGCAGGGTAATATTTAGTGAAGGGATTCAGGGAAACCGGTTATTTTTATATAGCCGGACTTGAGTCCTGGAAATGGGAAGTACAATGCCTGCACTCTAAAGGAGGGGTTTGGGATATTGGCAGTTTGGAGGGATATGTTGTGTATCTTTATACGTATATGCTTCTAAACTGTTGTATTCTGAGCACCTCTGCAAAAACAGTGATTATGTGTGAGTGAGGTGAAAGTGTTGAATGATGATGAAAGTATTTTCTTTTTGGGGATTTTCTTTCTCTTTGGGTCACCCTGCCTCGGTGGGAGACGGCCGACTTGTTGAAAAAAAAAAAACAGCAGGCCTGTTGGCCCATACTAGGCAGGTCCTTTACAATTCATCCCACTAAGTATTGGATATCTCTTATTTCACTGTGTATTTTCCACTAAACATACCTCATTGGAAATGCTCTTAGAGAACAAATGGATCAATGCATACATGCTAGTTTACACCCATTGCCCTTGTTCATCTAGCTATATTATAGTAACTAAGCATAAAGGTAGAAAGTTGAAAGTGAACATAGATAAGTCGATGAGGGTATAAAACGATTTAGATAAAGAAAAATTGGACATCACATTGGAGGGAGGGAGTATGGAAGAAATGATGAAGGAAAAAAGGTGAGTGGTGCATTAAAGTATCTGTGGAGACAAAGAACATTATCCATGGAGGCAAAGAAGGGAATGTACGAGAGTATAGTGGTGCCAACACTCTTATATGAGTGTGAAGCATGGGTTGTATATGCTGCAGCAAGGAGGCAGCTGGAGGCAGTGAAGATGTCATGTCAATGTGTAGTGTAAATATTATGCAGAGAATTCGTAGTGTGGAAATTACAAGGTGTGGAGTTATTAAAAGTATTAGAGAGCTGAAGAGGGGCTATTGAGATGGTTCGGTCATTTAGAGAGAATGGAACAAAGTAGAATGACTTGGAGAGCGTATAAATCTGTAGGGGAAGGAAGGCGGAGTAGGGGTTGTCCCTGAATAGGTTGGTGGGAGGGGGTAAAGGAGGTTTTGTGGGCTAGAGGCTCGGACTTCCAGCAAGCGTGCGTGAGCATGTTAGGAGTGAATGGAGACAAATGGTTTTTGGGACCTGATGAGCTGCTGGAGTATGAGCAGGGTAACATTTTGTGAAGGGATTCAGGAAAACCGGTTAGCCGGACTTGAGTCCTGGAAGTGGGAAGTACAATGCCTGCACTTTAAAGGAGGGGTTTGGGATATTGGCAGTTTGGAGGGACGTCTAAGCTGTCATATCTGAGCGCCTCTGCAAAGAGTGTTTATGTATGAGCGATGGTGAAAGTGTTGAATGATGAATGTTTTTTCTTTTTGGGTCACCCTGCCTCGGTGGGAAGTGGCCAATGTGATAAAAAAAGCACTAAACCCACAAGGGTCATACAGTGCTGGAGTTAGGTATTAATGAGGACACTTGTCAAAAAAATATTTCACTTACCAGGGTCTTTTATCAGTCCAATACAGAGAAAAAGAAATCAGAGTACAGTATACATAATGGTTTGGGTCAGGTGCTACTCAGGCTATAGGGAAGAACTAAGTGATGATTGTTCTGGGATGTAGGGTGTTTTTGGCAAGCATTTCCACAATCATAAAAATGCTTGTATTTTGAGGGACAGTGTTGGTAGTAGTAGTGAGAATAAATTCCACACAGCATCTGCAACACAGGTCTGGTTTTGGATAAGCTAGTGGGAGATTCATCTGTAAAAACCTGCATATGTGGTCACAGTGGGGCCTATACTAACCTGTCTATGATGTATAAATATACCTAGTTGGATTAATTTTATTGTAGCCAGCTGGCCCAGTGGCTTATATGCTTGCCTGGAGTTTTACAACTCACTTGCCACAAGTGCAGTCCTTTCCTGTGGTATGGTTTGTTTGCAATCATGTCATTACGATTTTGTGAGTCAAGTGAAGGAAGTAGTGGTCACCTTATATGCAGCAAAGACAGGGCAGTGGGAGGTCAGGTCATAGGTGCATTGTGTGAGAAGGTTGCTCAGCTGGTGTGCAAAAGGTACATGATACCATCAAGCAGAATCAAGGTGACCTTCGGTGACACTGCATTGACAAAGGATAGATGGATGGTTGTCTATACGGTCCACATGTTGAGGTATCTGCTGTAGTGTATATACGTAATGTTATAAATAAGAGTCGAAAATTAGATTTATTGAGACAGAGAATGCAGTGGTCAAAGGTTGTTGTGTGGTATAGGACATTATCTAGTATACCATAGGTGAGGTTTAAATGTTGCATTGTATACAGATAGACATTTCAGCATTTGGTGGCAGGGGATTCCTTGTTCATTTTTAACAGCCTGGTATAAAAAATGGCCATCTCAGTGGCTTATTGTTGTGAACATTCTGATGTCTACCCTTCAGTGTTCTATCAAGGTGATCAGTTGAGGGTCAGCTGACAACACTGCATTGGTTGGAAAGACAAATCCAATGAACTAGCAGTGTACACTGCCCTTTGTATTATATCCTTGTGTACTCATGGTTGCAGGGGTTGAGTTATAGCTCCTGGCCCTGCCTCTTCACTGATTGCTACTAGGTCCTCTCTCCCTGCTCCATGGGCACCAGTGTATGTGAATGTGGTGCAAGACATAAAAGTTGGATCGTGTAATATTACGGTATACTGTACATTACAATAAAAAAGGGTATACTGTACAGTAACCAGCCAGGAGGGCACATTTTTATTATACTCTTTACTAAAAAAAAAAGGCACCGAAAACGGTACGTGTTAATACGTTACACTCGTCTTGTCATGAGTGTGAAACTGAAATCTTTATTTATTTTATTTTATTATCACACTGGCCGATTCCCACCAAGGCAGGGTGGCCCGAAAAAGAAAAACTTTCACCATCATTCACTCCATCACTGTCTTGCCAGAAGGGTGCTTTACACTACAGTTTTTAAACTGCAACATTAACACCCCTCCTTCAGAGTGCAGGCACTGTACTTCCCATCTCCAGGACTCAAGTCCGGCCTGCCGGTTTCCCTGAACCCCTTCATAAATGTTACTTTGCTCACACTCCAACAGCACGTCAAGTATTAAAAACCATTTGTCTCCATTCACTCCTATCAAACACGCTCACGCATGCCTGCTGGAAGTCCAAGCCCCTCGCACACAAAACCTCCTTTACCCCCTCTCTCCAACCTTTCCTAGGCCGACCCCTACCCCGCCTTCCTTCCACTACAGACTGATACACTCTTGAAGTCATTCTGTTTCGCTCCATTCTCTCTACATGTCCGAACCACCTCAACAACCCTTCCTCAGCCCTCTGGACAACAGTTTTGGTAATCCCGCACCTCCTCCTAACTTCCAAACTACGAATTCTCTGCATTATATTCACACCACACATTGCCCTCAGACATGACATCTCCACTGCCTCCAGCCTTCTCCTCGCTGCAACATTCATCACCCATGCTTCACACCCATATAAGAGCGTTGGTAAAACTATACTCTCATACATTCCCCTCTTTGCCTCCAAGGACAAAGTTCTTTGTCTCCACAGACTCCTAAGTGCACCACTCACTCTTTTCCCCTCATCAATTCTATGATTCACCTCATCTTTCATAGACCCATCCGCTGACACGTCCACTCCCAAATATCTGAATACATTCACCTCCTCCATACTCTCTCCCTCCAATCTGATATTCAATCTTTCATCACCTAATCTTTTTGTTATCCTCATAACCTTACTCTTTCCTGTATTCACCTTTAATTTTCTTCTTTTGCACACCCTTCCAAATTCATCCACCAATCTCTGCAACTTCTCTTCAGAATCTCCCAAGAGCACAGTGTCATCAGCAAAGAGCAGCTGTGACAACTCCCACTTTGTGTGTGATTCTTTATCTTTTAACTCCACGCCTCTTGCCAAGACCCTCGCATTTACTTCTCTTACAACCCCATCTATAAATATATTAAACAACCACGGTGACATCACACATCCTTGTCTAAGGCCTACTTTTACTGGGAAATAATTTCCCTCTTTCCTACATACTCTAACTTGAGCCTCACTATCCTCGTAAAAACTCTTCACTGCTTTCAGTAACCTACCTCCTACACCATACACTTGCAACATCTGCCACATTGCCCCCCTATCCACCCTGTCATACGCCTTTTCCAAATCCATAAATGCCACAAAGACCTCTTTAGCCTTATCTAAATACTGTTCACTTATATGTTTCACTGTAAACACCTGGTCCACACACCCCCTACCTTTCCTAAAGCCTCCTTGTTCATCTGCTATCCTATTCTCCGTCTTACTCTTAATTCTTTCAATAATAACTCTACCATACACTTTACCAGGTATACTCAGCAGACTTATCCCCCTATAATTTTTGCACTCTCTTTTATCCCCTTTGCCTTTATACAAAGGAACTATGCATGCTCTCTGCCAATCCCTAGGTACCTTACCCTCTTCCATACATTTATTAAATAATTGCACCAACCACTCCAAAACTATATCCCCACCTGCTTTTAACATTTCTATCTTTATCCCATCAATCCCGGCTGCCTTACCCCCTTTCATTTTACCTACTGCCTCACGAACTTCCCCCACACTCACAACTGGCTCTTCCTCACTCCTACAAGATGTTATTCCTCCTTGCCCTATACACGAAATCACAGCTTCCCTATCTTCATCAACATTTAACAATTCCTCAAAATATTCCCTCCATCTTCCCAATACCTCTAACTCTCCATTTAATAACTCTCCTCTCCTATTTTTAACTGACAAATCCATTTGTTCTCTAGGCTTTCTTAACTTGTTAATCTCACTCCAAAACTTTTTCTTATTTTCAACAAAATTTGTTGATAACATCTCACCCACTCTCTCATTTGCTCTCTTTTTACATTGCTTCACCACTCTCTTAACCTCTCTCTTTTTCTCCATATACTCTTCCCTCCTTGCATCACTTCTACTTTGTAAAAACTTTTCATATGCTAACTTTTTCTCCCTTACTACTCTCTTTACATCATCATTCCACCAATCGCTCCTCTTCCCTCCCGCACCCACTTTCCTGTAACCACAAACTTCTGCTGAACACTCTAACACTACATTTTTAAACCTACCCCATACCTCTTCGACCCCATTGCCTATGCTCTCATTAGCCCATCTATCCTCCAATAGCTGTTTATATCTTACCCTAACTGCCTCCTCTTTTAGTTTATAAACCTTCACCTCTCTCTTCCCTGATGCTTCTATTCTCCTTGTATCCCATCTACCTTTTACTCTCAGTGTAGCTACAACTAGAAAGTGATCTGTTATATCTGTGGCCTCTCTATAAACATGTACA
>NW_027198583.1:0-42514 GCF_038502225.1 Cherax quadricarinatus | reverse complement strand
TGTGTGTGTACGTACTCACCTAGTTGAGGTTGCAGGGGTCGAGTCCTAGCTCCTGGCCCCCGCCTCTTCACTGGTTGCTACTGGGTCCTGATAACTCTATGACTGAAGAAATACTTCCTAACATCCCTTTGACTCATCTGAGTCTTCAACTTCCAATTGTGACCTCTTGTTTCTGTGTCCCCTCCCTGGAACATCCTGTCTTTGTCCACCTTGTCTATTCCGCCCAGTATTTTATATGTCGTTATCATGTCTCTCCTGACCCTCCTGTCCTCCAGTGTCGTCAGGCCGATTTCCCTTAACCTTTCTTCATGGGACATTCCCCTTAGCTCTGGAACTAACTTTGTCGCAAACCTTTGCACTTTCTCTAATTTCTTGACGTGCTTGATCAAGTGTGGGTTCCAAACAGGTGCTGCATACTCCAGTATGGGCCTGACATACACGGTGTACAGTGTCTTGAACGAATCCTTACTAAGGTATCGGAATGCTGTTCTCAGGTTTGCCAGGCGCAAACCTGTGTGTGTTTTTACATGAATTTATATATATATATATATATATATATATATATATATATATATATATATATATATATATCCATACATGTGTACATACGGTACTCAAAAAATGGTTAGAACAAATGGTTAGAAAACATAAAGAAAACACACAAAACACTAACATTAATTATAGGGTTGCTTTGCACTCCGTAGTGATTAGTACTGGTATGTATTTATCTACTGGTAGTAGCACTGGTACATACTTAGTCCTGTATCTTTATTCTACAGACAGATGAAGCTGTTTCTGGGCCTAGGAATCTGTGCATTATGTTGTACAGGATAAACTGGGTTTCATTAATTACATCAGGTATTGCTGTGCAAGCTGTGTGTAGGAAGCACCTCTGTGCTGCTCCATACTTAATAATTGTTATTACATTCATGCCGGAGCTCTAAACCTGTAGGGAGTCATAAAGCACCAAGGTTATGGAAGGCAATCAGGTTTGATGCAAAGGAGGGTGGTTCCAATTATTTGGATCAAGAGCCCTTCACCGGCATCAAGGTACCCTTGACGGGGGGTCCGTACTTAAAGGACATCAATAATAAATTCATACCATGCATTCCCTCCATCTCCAAACTTACAAGATTACGACTTTCAAGACATTTGGCATTTGAAACAGTTCATTGCGTAATGTGTTTAGAGCAAGCTGGCACTCCCAAATTCAAAAGTGGCTTAATGTTTAGATGCTGACCTCCATGGTGTCACAATTGAAGCATAATTCCAGGGGGAGATCACGATATATGAACTTAAGTGGCACTAACAGTAAAATGACAGCTTTGCTCGGGGGTCCCAGCTGGTGGCTGCTGCTGCTGCTGCTGCTGCTGCCTGCGTGTAAACAACACCAGCAACACCAACATACTCTCTACCCCTTATTCTCTCAATTTCAATTTTTATGCAAAACACAGTGAATTTTTGAGAATCAAATAAGTTTCCTAAAACAATAAATTTATTTTGTACTTATCTGTATGCACAATGTGTATATTAATAGATGTTGACCAGTACTTTAAATTTTCATTAGTTTGTACTCCTAAGTATAATAATGATGTGGGAATATTAAAGTTGAATCTTTTATAATAGTGATGACTTCAACTTGTCTTATCGTCTTCTTGGGAGAGGAAATGAGATTACGAAAGGTAAATATCCACTGTATATCATATTGTGAACTTTTTAAATTACTCTTCACTATCTTTCAAGACAACTGAAACCAATGATACACATTTAACTTGATTGAGTTATTCTAGAAAAAATCTACATACTCTATTTTTTTATATGTCCCATATCTTATGTGTGCCTTCAAGACCATTGTAAAAAAAAGTTTGGATGTTATGTACCCAGCCCAGTCTAAATAAGAACTTAATTAAAACTAAACAAGAAATAAGTCACATTCTATCTTTAACTTGATTGAGTTATTATTTTTTATTATTTTTTTATTATCACACTGGCCGATTCCCACCAAGGCAGGGTGGCCCGAAAAAGAAAAACTTTCACCATCATTCACTCCATCACTGTCTTGCCAGAAGGGTTATTCTAGAGAAAAAATTTACATTGCTTTTTATATGCCCCATATCTTGTGTGTGCCTTCAAGACCATTGTAAAAAGAAAGTCCGAATGTTATGTACCCAGTCTCAATAAGAACTTAATTAAAACTAAACAGAGATGATTTAACTCGTAGCTGTAGTGTATTGAGATAATGTAAGTTGATAGTAACTTCCCGTGGGTCTGTTGTGGAAAGACGTGTTCACCCCTTGACAATGAGACACCTGCATAATCCTAGTTCATGCAGCACTTCTGGCCAATTCATCCATCATCACTAACTTGTATCAGTCCACTGTTGCATGAAGGTCTGGTGGACCCTATCCATGAACAGTCTTCTTCCCTTACCTTCAGTCTTTCTTGCCACTTTGTGTATGTATCTCCTGTGTGTGTGCAATGATTAAAAGTTTTCCTGAGTGTTTGTAAGTAGGATTAAGGTTTTCCTGAGTGTTTGTAAGTAGGTTCAAGGTTTTCCTGAGTGTTTGTAAGTAGGAGTAAGGTTTTAATGTGTTTGTAAGTGGGTTCAAGGTTTTCCTGAGTGTTTGTAAGTAGGATTAAGGTTTTCTTGATTGTTTGTAAATAGGTTCAAGGTATTCCTGAGTGTTTGTAAGTAGGTTCAAAGTTTTCCTGAATGTTTGTAAGATAAGATTTCGTTCGGATTTTTAACCCCGGAGGGTTAGCCACCCAGGATAACCCAAGAAAGTCAGTGCGTCATCGAGGACTGTCTAACTTATTTCCATTGGGGTCCTTAATCTTGTCCCCCAGGATGCGACCCACACCAGTCGACTAACACCCGGGTACCTATTTGCTGCTAGGTGAACAGGACAACAGGTGTAAGGAAACGTGTCGAAATGTTTCCACCCGCCGGGAATCGAACCCGGGCCCTCCGTGTGTGAAGCGGGAGCTTTAGCCACCAGGCCACCGGGCCACTAAGTAGAATTAAGGGTTTCTTGAGTGTTTGTAAGTAGGTTCAAGGTTTTCCTGAGTGTCTGTAAGTAGGATTAAGGTTTTACTGTGTTTGTAAATAGGTTCAAGGTTTTCCTGAGTGTTTGTAAGTAGGATTAAAGTTTTCCTGAGTGTTTGTAAGTAGGTTTAAGGTTTTCTTAAGTGTTTGTAAGTAGGTTTAAAGTTTTCCTGAGAGTTTGAGTTACATGCAGACTTGATGACGGTCGTATATTTAATAGATTTTAAATCCATTTAACCAACTAGCCTACCAGTGGATATCTGTAAATATATTTTTATTTATGCATATATATATATATATATATATATATATATATATGTATATATATATATATATATAAATATATATATATACATATATGTATATATATATAGGGAGGTACCACCTCTAGAACTGTTATAGGGACCCTCATCCTCAGAGAAAAGAATAAACTTGCTTCAGGGAAAACTCAAGGTTCTCCCTGAAGCTGTTTGAGAATTTTCTCCTACCACCCCCTATATTTTATATATATTTTATTTAAAGACAAAATACATTGACAAAACATTCACAAAAATACGATAGAAAGTAAAACAACATAGGTAACTCAGAGCTACATCTCGAATACTTCGTCCAGCTCCCCGGCGGTGGGCCGCGTGCCCAGAATGCTGCAGGCATTTCCTCTCTGGATCGCAACACTGAGTCTCTGAAAGAGGAAGCTGGTCGCCCTGTGGTCCTTGGTTTCTATGATGAGCTTTTCACCCAGCTCTATTAGGAACTTTAGAGCACACTTGCCCCATGCTCCAAGGGTCTCCGACCCTATTGGGATGAAGTTATAGCAAGGGGGAAGGTCTTCATATTTGCGGATCTTCTGGGTCTCCCTGTGGCTGGCAGCTCCACCCCCTTCCACTACGGAGTATGGCAAGTAGGTGTCTGCCAATGTGGCGGCACATGTGTAGTCCCAGGCAATCTGCTTTCCATCCTTCCAAGGTAGCATAGTGGCTCCATCAGGACGCTTTTGACTTCCGTCAGACCTCTGCACTTGGGGTTCCCGTTGAGCTGGGCAACGGGCTGTGGCGAGGCTTCTCTTTATGATGTCATTGACCTCCTCATGCCTGGCATACTTCCCTTCTGCTGTGTGACACACGAGACCATGAAGTCCGAATTGATCAGCTGTCGCCCTGCCGCAAATACACCTATGTTCGGTGAGGATGGGGGCGGCTAGGCGAAGAGCAACACCAATCCGAATGGCCTGTGGGTCTAGTCGAGTGCCCAAGGAGGAATTGGGAACAGCTAACAGGAAATCTCCTGAGTGTGGTGCCTTCACTGCCAGGAGACGAGCTTTGTCCTTTCCTGAGGCGTTGGAGAGCATTGTGTTGGCGATTTTTTCCATGATCGGTTTGTCCCAGTGGGACTGTTTGTGTTCTTTGGGAGGAGCTGGTCTACTGGAGGAATCTGTAAGGGTGTCCCACCGAATCGCTGCTTCAGTAAACCTGGGGTCTTGAGCTCCTACCACGTCTCTCAAGCGTTCGGGAACAATCTTCTTGACTAATGCACTGGAAGCCAAACACGAAGACAGAAAAGCAGGTAAAGCAACATGCGTTGCTTTGCGCACCCCTATACCTCCCAGTCGCACTGGGAGGGTTGCCTGATCCCATTGCTGATCCTCTAGTGACAGGTTCAGTGCCTTCTTAAGGGTTGACCTCAGGTGTGCGTCATATTCGTCGAGTGTTGGGTTGTCAAAAGAGGGTGCACACCTCAGGAAGTAAGTGAGTCTTGGAATAGTAAGGCACCTTGTGAGGAGATACAGAGCATCATGGGCATCAAGATTGCTTATTCTCTCCTCCATTCTCATCAGGTCATTCAATTTGTCCTTGAGGACTGTGTCGATGGCCTGGTGACCCAGCGGTGCTCCCAAGAGGGTACTGTTGGACGGAGTGGTAGTAGAGACTTCTGGGAGGATTCTTCGCACAGCATTGATTATTTCCTGGTTCGCTGTGATGATTTCACACTTGGAGGGATTGAGGATGAGTCCCAAGTCTTCTCCCTGTGTTTTCACCAGTTGTAGGTCCCCTACCAGGGACTCTTCAGTACCTGCCAGAGTGCCATCATCCAGGTACCAGATGTTGAGCTCGCTGCGTAGGCTGGAAGTTAGTTCTCTTACTGCCAAGCAGAAGAGAAGTGGAGCTAGTGGGTCACCCTGCTGAACACCTTCTGATGAGAGAATTTCATGTTCTCCAAACAAAAGAATTGAGGGTTTGCTGTAGCCGGCTGAAATGAAGGGAAAAAGACTGGGGAAGCGATCCCGAACAGCTGGCAAGACAGCATCTCTCTTTACCATATTAAAGGCATTTCTAAAATCAAGTTTGACTACAGCCTTGTCTTCTGGTAGGTCCCTGATGTAGGCCCTTGCCGCATGAGCTGCAGCTTCACTGCCTTGAGGAACTCCAAAGCCCAGTTATATATATATATATATATATATATATATATATATATATATATATATATATATATATATATATATATATATATATATATATATATATATATCGCCCCCGCGGCCCGGTCTATAAGAGTATTTAGGTACAGATACACATAAGTGCAATTATCATACATAATGTAAGTGTAAATTACCTAGGATAATAACAAAAGTCAAATTTTGGACACAGTGCAAATGTATCCATTGTGTCTAGAATACGACTTCTAGCAAGACTAGAGCTTTCTAACAAATTTATGTAAACAAATTTCCCCCGGATACGACCCACAACATATGATTAGCTTTGCTGGTAATATAATGATTCACACCACCGGATTCTCCAACACCCGAAAGATTCTTTACCATATACTAGCCTCGTGTCGGGACCTAGGGTTGATTATCTCTACCGAGAAAATAAAGATGCTCAACAGGCGTCCTCCCGGTAGAGGCATAGTTCGCTGGATCCAGTTGCGTGATGGGTCTCCACTAGAATATGTAACCAAGTATAGGTATCTAGGCTTTGAGATCCCATTACTTGGACTTGCTGTAACAAGACTGTCGCCAATACGAAGAAAGACTGAGAGCACCTACAATTGTGGCAGGTTTTCCTTCCAAATATGGTGCTAATGTTAAAACTGTGAAAATGGTGTATTTTTTTTTTATATTGGATCATTGGTTGATTATGCCGCACCACTACTCGCTCTTGTGTCAGCCTGGAAACTTGGAGGGCTGGAAAAAATGCTCTCGTACTGTCAAAATTTTAAATATGCAGAAAAAGCTTGATATCCCAAGCATCAGAGACTGTCACTGAACGAAATGTTCTCGTTGGGGCCAATATGCTCAGACAAGCCCATTTAAACCCGTGCACAGAAGCCCTCCAAACTTTCCTCATCACTGGTGGACACCTATCCAGACGGATCGCAAAAACTAGAACTGACCTCCGCATGAACCAGAGACATGATCAGTGTCAAGTAAGGCAACAGCTGCACTTCCCCGCTCCATGAGAATGGGCTATTCATTCATTCATTCATATATTTTATTTGGACATGATACATAGTTATACAACGAATTATAGTAGTTGGGTGTACATGCCAAAAGCCCATTGTATGCAGAGCATTATGGGCAGGCTTAAAATTAACTTAAAATTAACAAGCAATGAAAGGTTCAGTGGTAAAAATTACTCAGTTCCCTCCCTTTCCACCCGAAAAAGCTTCTTAAATGACAACCAAAGCTTCGCTTTGAAGCCAAGAAGGATGCCTTAAGCTGTATTAGTGACTTAGTCACTCAGCATACTCTTTCACAAATTTATATTGACGGTTCGGTACACCATTCCACTGGTGCAGCTGGTAATGCTGCTGTTGTCATACAGAGTGATGACTATCATAAAGAAACTGGTGCAAACAGAACTGTTTCCCATACTCCTTGCAACTGATTTTCTATCATAAATAAATGCTCTCAACTCCTTAAGTATAAATTGTGGCATGCTTGTGTCAGAAACCAGACAACAGTATGGTAAGATTGTAGACAGTGGAGTCGAAGTACACCTTCTGTGGATCCATCTCGCATTGGTCTTCAGATACATGATAGAACTGATGAACTAAGTTATATGCCTTCAAAGAGGGAGTAGATTACAATCTTGGGTTGTCAGTTAGCACTTTGAGAACAATAATACGTGTGGAAAATACTGTATATATTTTTCAGAAATTCAGTATTTATATGTAAATAGATGGCCATACTGTATTTAATAATATTTGTCATAGAAAACGGAAAGCCTGCGTCTGCGGAGAGGAGACTCGCCATCTTGGTTTTGAATTTTGTACAAACGTTGGTGTAATGGGAAGAATTTTTCGTGCTCTAGAGGTGCATTCCTGCATAACTTGAGATATCAGACGACTGGACAAGACAGCTCCAGGAACCTCAGATAAGCTCTCTAGATTTGTGTGTAATTCTGGCCAGCATTATTTTCATAGATTTAGTTAGAGTGAGGTTTTCTGAGTATGATACACATTAATCTCCAGTCAAATTGGTGAGTACCTGGAGTTTACCTGGAGAGAGTTCCGGGGGTCAACGCCCCCGCGGCCCGGTCTGTGACCAGGCCTCCTGGTGGATCAGAGCCTAATCAACCAGGCTGTTGCTGCTGGCTGCACGCAAACCAACGTACGAGCCACAGTCCGGCTGGTCAGGAACCGACTTTAGGTGCTTGTCCAGTGCCAGCTTGAAGACTGCCAGGGGTCTGTTGGTAATCCCCCTTATGTATGCTGGGAGGCAGTTGAACAGTCTTGGGCCCCTGACACTTATTGTTTGGTCTCTTAACGTGCTAGTGACACCCCTTCTTTTCATTGGGGGATGGTGCATCGTCTGCCAAGTCTTTTGCTTTCGTAGTGAGTGATTTTCATGTGCAAGTTCGGTACTAGTCCCTCTAGGATTTTCCAGGTGTATATAATCATGTATCTCTCCCGCCTGCATTCCAGGGAATACAGGTTTAGGAACCTCAAGCGCTCCCAGTAATTGAGGCGTTTTATCTCCGTTATGCGCGCCGTGAAGGTTCTCCGTACATTTTCTAGGTCAGCAATTTCACCTGCCTTGAAAGGTGCTGTTAGTGTGCAGCAATATTCCAGCCTAGATAGAACAAGTGACCTGAAGAGTGTCATCATGGGCTTGGCCTCCCTAGTTTTGAAGGTTCTCATTATCCATCCTGTCATTTTTCTAGCAGATGCGATTGATACAATGTTATTTACCTGGAGAGAGTTTCGGGGGTCAACGCCCCCGCGGCCCGGTCTGTGACCAGGCCTCCTGGTGGATCAGCGCCTGATCAACCAGGCTGTTGCTGCTGGCTGCACGCAAACCAACGTACGAGCCACAGCCCGGCTGATCAGGAACTGACTTTAGGTGCTTGTCCAGTGCCAGCTTGAAGACTGCCAGGGGTCTGTTGGTAATCCCCCTTATGTGTGCTGGGAGGCAGTTGAACAGTCTCGGGCCCCTGACACTTATTGTATGGTCTCTTAACGTGCTAGTGACACCCCTGCTTTTCATTGGGGGGATGGTGCATCGTCTGCCGAGTCTTTTGCTTTCGTAGTGAGTGATTTTCGTGTGCAAGTTCGGTACTAGTCCCTCTAGGATTTTCCAGGTGTATATAATCATGTATCTCTCCCTCCTGCGTTCCAGGGAATACAGGTTTAGAAACCTCAAGCGCTCCCAGTAATTGAGGTGTTTTATCTCCGTTATGCGCGCCGTGAAAGTTCTCTGTACATTTTCTAGGTCGGCAATTTCACCTGCCTTGAAAGGTGCTGTTAGAGTGCAGCAATATTCCAGCCTAGATAGAACAAGTGACCTGAAGAGTGTCATCATGGGCTTGGCCTCCCTAGTTTTGAAGGTTCTCATTATCCATCCTGTCATTTTTCTAGCAGATGCGATTGATACAATGTTATGGTCCTTGAAGGTGAGATCCTCCGACATAATCACTCCCAGGTCTTTGACGTTGGTGTTTCGCTCTATTTCGTGGCCAGAATTTGTTTTGTACTCTGATGAAGATTTAATTTCCTCATGTTTACCATATCTGAGTAATTGAAATTTCTCATCGTTGAACTTCATATTGTTTTCTGCAGCCCACTGAAAGATTTGGTTGATGTCCGCCTGGAGCCTTGCAGTGTCTGCAATGGAAGACACTGTCATGCAGATTCGGGTGTCATCTGCAAAGGAAGACACGGTGCTGTGGCTGACATCCTTGTCTATGTCGGATATGAGGATGAGGAACAAGATGGGAGCTAGTACTGTGCCTTGTGGAACAGAGCTTTTCACCGTAGCTGCCTCGGACTTTACTCTGTTGACGACTACTCTCTGTGTTCTGTTAGTGAGGAAATTATAGATCCATCGACCGACTTTTCCTGTTATTCCTTTAGCACGCATTTTGTGCGCTATTACGCCATGGTCACACTTGTCGAAGGCTTTTGCAAAGTCTGTATATATTACATCTGCATTCTTTTTGTCTTCTAGTGCATTTAGGACCTTGTCGTAGTGATCCAGTAGCTGAGACAGACAGGAGCGACCTGTTCTAAACCCATGTTGCCCTGGGTTGTGTAACTGATGGGTTTCTAGATGGGTGGTGATCTTGCTTCTTAGGACCCTTTCAAAGATTTTATGATATGGGATGTTAGTGCTATTGGTCTGTAGTTCTTTGCTGTTGCTTTACTGCCCCCTTTGTGGAGTGGGGCTATGTCTGTTGTTTTTAGTAACTGAGGGACGACCCCCGTGTCCATGCTCCCTCTCCATAGGATGGAAAAGGCTCGTGATAGGGGCTTCTTGCAGTTCTTGATGAACACAGAGTTCCATGAGTCTGGCCCTGGGGCAGAGTGCATGGGCATGTCATTTATCGCCTGTTCGAAGTCATTTGGCGTCAGGATAACATCGGATAGGCTTGTGTTAATCAAATTTTGTGGCTCTCTCATAAAAAATTCATTTTGATCTTCGACTCTCAGTCTGGTTAGCGGCTTGCTAAAAACTGAGTCATATTGGGACTTGAGTAGCTCACTCATTTCCTTGCTGTCATCTGTGTAGGACCCATCTTGTTTAAGTAGGGGCCCAATACTGGGCGTTGTTCTCGATTTTGATTTGGCATAGGAGAAGAAATACTTTGGGTTTCTTTCGATTTCATTTATAGCTTTTAGTTCTTCCCGCGATTCCTGACTCCTAAAGGATTCTTTTAGCTTAAGTTCGATGCTTGCTATTTCTCTGACCAGTGTCTCCCTGCGCATTTCAGATATATTGACCTCTTTTAGCCGCTCTGTTATTCTTTTCCGTCACCTGTAAAGGGAGCGCCTGTCTCTTTCTATTTTACATCTACTCCTCCTTTTTCTTAGAGGAATAAGCCTTGTGCATACATCGAGTGCCACCGAGTTAATCTGTTCTAGGCATAAGTTTGGGTCTGTGTTGCTTAGTATATCTTCCCAGCTTATATCGGTTAGGACTTGGTTTACTTGGTCCCACTTTATGTTTTTGTTATTGAAGTTGAATTTGGTGAATGCTCCCTCGTGACTAGTCTCATTTTGTCGGTCTGGGGCTCCTCGCATACATGTCTGAACCTCAATTATGTTGTGATCTGAGTATATTGTTTTTGATATGGTGACATTTCTTATCAGATCATCATTGTTAGTGAATATGAGGTCTAGTGTATTCTCCAGTCTAGTAGGCTCTATTATTTGCTGGTTTAAATTGAATTTTGTGCAGAGATTTAAAAGCTCGTGTGAGTGTGAGTTTTCATCAGAGCTGCCTCCTGGTGTTATTACTGCAACAATATTATGGTCCTTGAAGGTGAGATCCTCCGACATGATCACTCCCAGGTCTTTGACGTTGGTGTTTCGCTCTATTTTGTGGCCAGAATTTGTTTTGTATTCTGATGAAGATTTAATTTCCTCGTGTTTACCATATCTGAGTAATTGAAATTTCTCATCGTTGAACTTCATATTGTTTTCTGCAGCCCACTGAAAGATTTGGTTGATGTCCGCCTGGAGCCTTGCAGTGTCTGCAATGGAAGACACTGTCATGCAGATTCGGGTGTCATCTGCAAAGGAAGACACGGTGCTGTGGCTGACATCCTTGTCTATGTCGGATATGAGGATGAGGAACAAGATGGGAGCGAGTACTGTGCCTTGTGAAACAGAGCTTTTCACCGTAGCTGCCTCGGACTTTACTCTGTTGACGACTACTCTCTGTGTTCTGTTAGTGAGGAAATTATAGATCCATCGACCGACTTTTCCTGTTATTCCTTTAGCACGCATTTTGTGCGCTATTACGCCATGGTCACACTTGTCGAAGGCTTTTGCAAAGTCTGTATATATTACATCTGCATTCTTTTTGTCTTCTAGTGCATTTAGGACCTTGTCGTAATGATCCAATAGTTGAGACAGACAGGAGCGACCTGTTCTAAACCCATGTTGCCCTGGGTTGTGTAACTGATGGGTTTCTAGATGGGTGGTGATCTTGCTTCTTAGGACCCTTTCAAAGATTTTTATGATATGGGATGTTAGTGATATTGGTCTGTAGTTCTTTGCTGTTGCTTTACTGCCCCCTTTGTAGAGTGGGGCTATGTCTGTTGTTTTAGTAATATTAAGATATATTTTCCTTCTGTTATGTAATTGTGTATATATATAACCATTTATTATTTTTAATATACAGTCCACAAATTTATATATTTACCAGTATTCCTGGTGTATGTATATTTCATTTAATTAATAGGTCCAGAGCAACTTGTGGTTATGACAGTGGTAGGTATCGAAGGGGGACATTTTTGCGACCTAGGTGTCCCAAATTTCTACTTGTCTATGTAACATTGATAAATAATAATTATCTTTGTTATCATTTACTGTTATGTACATAATTAGCTACATTCAGATAAATGCAATTTTCCACAATACGAAAAGAACTTCAACTGAACTTTATTAATTTAAGACTGATGGAGACTGACACCAGTCAGTCGATCTATCATCATTTTATCATGCAGGAGGATCCACATGTCTATGGTGCATCCAACAAAATAAGCAGACTCTTGGATGTCACTTCCGCCCAGCTCCGACTGGGTTACGAGTATCTTTGGCAGGTTAAATCACCACCACCAGATGTAGACCAAACGAAATGTAAACTTTGTCAGATGGACTATTGTCACACCTTGCGTCATTATGCACTGGAGTGCAATAATATTAATGTATTCAGAGACAACTCAGAAATGTTCATAGTGGTATATTACACACCATTCTGGAAAAAATACCCTAACTTTGCTCACTGTAAATAAAGCATTACCACATGTGTGTGTGTGTGTACTCACCTTATTGTACTTGCCTAATTGTGGTTGCAGGGGTCAATTCATAGCTCCTGGCCCCGCCTCTTCGCTGGTCGCTACTAGGTTCACTTCCTGCTCCATGAGCCTTATCGTACCTTTTCTTAAAGCTGTGTATGGATACTGCCTCTACTACATCACTCTCCAGATTGTTGTGCTTCCTGACAACTCTGTGACTGAAGAAATACTTCCTAACATCGCTGTGACTCATCTGAGTTTTCAGCTTCCAGTTGTGACCCCTTGTTGCTGTGTCACATCACTGAAACATTTTGTCCCAATCCACCTTGCCAATTCCTCTCAGTATTTTATATGCCGTTATCATGTCTTCCCTATTCCTCTTGTCCTCGAATGTTGTCAGGTTAAGTTCTCTTAACCTCTCCTCGTCAGACAACCCCCCTCAGTTCCGGGACTAGTCTTGCTGCAAATCTTTGCATTTTCCCCAATTTCTTGACGTGTTTGACCAGGTGTGGGTTCCTTACTGGTGCTGAATACTCCAATATGGGCCTGACGTACACGTGTACAGTGTCGTGAATGACAGCGCTAACATCCCATATCATAATAATCTTTGAAAGGATTCTAAGAAGCAAGATCACCAACATGCGTATAGAGCAGGTCGCTCCTGCCTATCCCAACTATTGGACCACTATGATAAGGTCCTGGATACTCTAGAAGACAAACAAAATGCAGATGTAGGATCCATAGATTTTGCAAAAGCCTTTGGCAAGCGTGACCATAGTGTAATAGCGCACAAAATTATAGATGGATCTATAATTTCTTAACAAACAGAACATAAAGAGTAGTAGTAAAAAGAGTAAAGTCCGAAGCGGCTACTGTGAAGAGCTCTGCCCCACAGGGGACAGTACTTGCTCCCATCCTGTTCCACTCTGACTTTTTTGGGTTATCCTAGGCTCTCTACACATATGCTGCTATGTATGATAATCTATGTAACTGTATTTGTGTATACCTGAATAAACTTCTTACTTACTTACTTACTCCCTCATATCTGATATAGACAGGGATGTAAGCCACAGCACCGTGTTTTCCTTGGCGGATGACACCCGAATTTGCATGGCAGTGTCCTCCTTTGAAGACACTGCAAGACTCCAGGCGGACATCAACCAAATCTTTAAATGGGCCGCAGAAAACAATATGAAGTTCAATGATGAGAATTATCAATTACTCCGACATGGAAAACGTGAGGAAATTAAAACTATATCGGAGTATAAAACAAATTCCAACAACACAATAGAGCGATAAACTAATGCAAAAGACCTGGGAGTGATAATGTCAGAGGACCTCACTTTCAAAGACCACAACATTGTATCAATCGAATCTGCTAGAAAAATGACAGGATGGATAATGAGAACCTTCAAAACTAAGGATGTCATGCCCATGATGACACTCTTCAGGTCGCTTGTTCTATCTAGGCTGGAATATTGCTGCACACTAACAGCACCTTTCAAGGCAGGTGAAATTGCTGACCCAGAAAATGTAGAGAACCTTCAAGGCACGCATAACTGCGATAAAACACCTCAGTTACTGGGAACGCTTGAAGTTCCTCAACCTGTACTCCCTGGAATGCAGGTGGGAGAGATACATGATTATATACACTTGGAAAATCCTAGAGATTAGTACCAAACTTGCACACGAAATTCACTCTCTATGAAATCAAAAGACTCGGCAGACGATTCAATATCCCCCAGTGAAAAGTAGGTGCGCCACTAGTACGATAAAACACAACACAGTAAGTGTCAGGGGCCCAAGACTGTTCAACTTCTTCTCAGCATGCATAAGGAAGATTACCAATAAACCCCTGGCTGTCTTCAAGAAGGCACTGGACAGATAAGATAAGATAAGATTTCGTTCGGATTTTTAACCCCGGAGGGTTAGCCACCCAGGATAACCCAAGAAAGTCAGTGCGTCATCGAGGACTGTCTAACTTATTTCCATTGGGGTCCTTAATCTTGTCCCCCAGGATGCGACCCACACCAGTCGACTAACACCCAGGTACCTATTTGCTGCTAGGTGAACAGGACAACAGGTGTAAGGAAACGTGTCGAAATGTTTCCACCCGCCGGGAATCGAACCCGGGCCCTCCGTGTGTGAAGCGGGAGCTTTAGCCACCAGGCCACCGGGCCCTAAAGTCAGTACCTGACCAGCCGAGCTGTGGCTCGTACGTCGGGTTGCGTGCGGCCAACAGTAACAACCTGGATGATCAAGCCCTGATCCACCACGAGGCCTGGTCACAGACCGGGCCGAGGGGGCGTTGACCCCCGAAATCCTCTCCAGGTATAGGTAATTTGTAGTGTTCTACAAAGTACTTTTCTAACTGTAGAAAATTAGTGCAGCAGGTAACATGGTAATGAAATGTAAACGCAGTACTCTACATACGTTAAAGTAAGTTTTCGTAACATGAAGTTCAATAGCAGACAGACATTAAAACACTCCGTACTAGGATAAATGATAACATCGGAAAATGGGTATGTTGGCTAGTGACCTGGATAAACTAGTGTATAAGTAAATTTATTTAGGTACACATAAATACAGTTCGCATACCAAGTAGCATGTGTGTAAAATACCTAGGATAAGCTAAAGTCAAAGCAACTTATGAGTTGTTACGGGCCACCACAGGTGCGGGCCATCACAGGTGCAGATGCTGAGGTGGCCCGTAACAACTCCTGTCATAGGCTGAAAACTGCATTTTCATATCTGATACCAGGTTATTACAAGTTAATGTCCTGGGTGATAAAAGTTAACTCCACAGGCATTAAAATTTAATACTCCGGGTCCTGAGTTAATACGTGCGATAGGTATTAAGTTATTATGCTAATACCCCGGATATTAACAGTTTATACTCTAGATACTAAAACTTCCTTCTCCGGATATTAAAAGTTCCTACTCCGGATATTAAAACTTTATACCCAGGTAATAAGGTAATAAAACCCCGGGTATTAAGTTACTACCCCGGGTATTATGTTACTACCCCGTGTATTAAGTTACTACCCCGGGTACTAAGTTAATATCCCGGATATTCATAGGACGGACTAGAAATTCTGACTTCGTTTGTCAGTATACAGCGGTGCACATCCTGGTGCTGTGGCAATTTCCCTGCCATCATCCACCGTGATCTTTGGCACGTTCTTCACTTCTGGCTCATTCAGGTCAGGAAACAGCTCTGTATAGAATAACATCACCCCTGGAGCTGATCCGGCAACTCCTCCCGCTTGTGCTCCACCGTGCTCTCTACTACGTCGTTCTCTATTAGTTTGATCAAGTCACAGGACCCGGCACTGCAGATGAAGAAAACTCTTTGATGACAAGCCTGGGGATTCCTTCTCTCCTTCAAGTAGGCTTTTGCAGTTTAGTTTAACACCCGTAATACGTATCTCGTACCCATCCTGTAGGTACGGAGTGCAGAGACAAGTAATGGGTTTAGGGAGTAGGTCCTAACTTTTTTTTTTTTTTGCTCAGCATGTTACAGTAGTAATTAACTGCTTAAAATTTATTGCTTACACAGTCATGAATTCAGTCTCATAAATATAACAATGTAGCCTATATATCATGATTCATTTAGTGAATCATGATTGTCTTTAGGTACCCGACAGTAATTATGAGCAACTTACAATGAATAAAGTTATTTAATTATTTCCCGTGACGGAAGATTGTATGCCAATAGATAAAAGACCTGGACATTTCTTGAAGTTAGTTTAATATGTTTATGCACCCCATACCCATCCTGTGGGCGGTACACCCTCGACAGCACTGTCTCCCTTTATGGGAGGAAACACTAAACCCGTAAGGGTCATATTGCATCTCGAGAACGAGAGATAATCAAGTTTGATCTGAGAAAAGAGAGGGTAACTCAACCAAGAATCCTTCACCAGTAACAAGGACCTTCCCTTGAAAAGGTACTCTGAGGAATGTCGTGTCAATGCCAGGGCAAGAATGCTTCCTGGTACCCACCATCGCCACCAGTTGAGGCAACGCACATCACTGCTCGTCATTCCTTGCACGTAATTGCTCATATTGACCCTTAAGGGTTTATCTCTTAGTTTTGATTGTAATAATAGTTACTGCTCGTATTGTTACACTGAGGACAAGTATTATATTAATGACTAGATCTTTTAGATTTTGTCACCGAAGTGGCTAGTTGTGCACCCCACATCCATCCTGTGGATGGTAGGGCGAGAGCATATGGATACACAAAAGGCCTAGAAACCAGTCTCCAAAAGGGTTAACAGGTGTACATTTGCATTTATATCTACATATCTACAGTTCACTTATCTGTTACAAGCAAATTTAGGAAACTTGCTTAGTATATCTGGTATCTTATGTTCATTAATAAGATATCCTGACATGTTAGTTAGTTTAATATGTTTATTATGCACCCCATACCCATCCTGTGGGCGGTAGTCAAAAGATTACAGAGGTACATAATTGGTCCAGGGACTGGACTCCAAAGTTTTGATAGCTGAGCAAGTTACAGAGGCAATGAACTCACAATTTACAAAGGTAATGAACTCACAATTTACAAAGGTAATGAACTCACAATTTACAAAGGTAATGAACTCCAGGTAAGTCTGGTCACAATCATGACAAGTTACAAAGGTATTTACAGATTACAGAGGTACGTAATGGGTCCAGGGACTGGGCCCCCAAAGTTTTGATAGCTGAACTAGGTACAAAGGTAATGAGCTCACAAGTTACAAAGGTAATGAATTCTGTAGAATGGTTACTTACGTTTATACTTTGGCTACAATCATGAACAAATTATAGAGTAATGAGCAATTCACACTTCCACACCCGGTCACAACTGTAATGAGTTATTGGTGCAAATATTGATTGTTGAGTCACACACACCACACACACACACACACACACACACACACACACACACACACACACACACACACACACACACACACACACACACACACACACACACTGTCCTGACATGTCACATAAGTTCTTATACTTCTATCTCTATATTCCTCAATAAGTGGACAATTAAGCACATAGTGTTCAAGACAGTGACCATATGCCTGATCACATAATTTGCACTTAGTTTGATCATCTGTGTCTCTCAAACTGCCAGAAGTACTTGTAACCAAGCCTAAGCCTGGCCACTACAACATCAGTCAGTCTTTTCATATTGCAAGTTGCTCCATAGACATACTTATCTACGTTCATGTTATAGTGGGTTATAGATCTACTCAGGCTTCTAACTGCATTTCTATATCATTTTCATTATTTACTTCTCTCTTAATATTATTCCTAATGAAAGATATACGAAAGTTATATTCTACATTCTCCGTCAGAGTACTCTTCTTGGCTAACATATCAACATTATCATGAAGGAGTAATCCAATGTGTGATGGGATCCATAGCAATTGCACATCAATTCCTTTTTCCCGGATTTTTTATTATCTCTACCTTATTTTGGAAAATTGCATTTATCTGAATGTAACTCATTATGTACATAACAGTAAATGATAACAAAGATAATTATTATTTATCAGAGTTACATAGACAAGTAGGAATTTGGGACACCTAGGTCACAAAAATGTCCCCCTTCGATACCTACCACTGTCATATCCACAAGTTGCTCTAGACCTATTAATTACAAATGAAATGTACATACACCAGGAATTCTGGTAAATATATAAATTTGTGGACTGTATATTAAAATTAATAATGAATATATACATGCACATTTACATAACAGAAGGAGAATATATCTTAATATCACTCACCAATTTGACTGGAGATTAAGTTATATCATACTCAGAAAACCTCACTGTCAATACATGAAAATAACACTGGCCAGAGTTAAAACATCACACTTATCTGAGGTTCCTGGAGCTGTCTTGTCCAGTCGCCTGATATCTCAAGTTATGCAGGAATGCACATCCAACAATTTCGCCTCCTATTTGAGAGGTGTCAGCCCAATTTTACCTCTAGAGGACGAAAATTCTTCCCAGTTTTACTAACGTTTTCTTGGCTCATTCAAAACACAATGGCGAGTCTCCTCTGCGCAGGCGCAGCTTCCCTGTCCACTCCATTCTCTTCTTTTAAAAATACATTTTTAATCAGGTTTATTTTCACAGCATAATATTGGAAAATTATTTTCCACACTTATAATTAATGACTATAATACCAACAAGTTGAATATTCACTGACATGTCGGTATGGTATACCATTAACATGACACTTGTGTGACAAAATAATATATTACACAACTTGTCTGTACTGTATTTCAGTAACGTTATGATACGCTGAGGAACTGGCTGTAGATACCAGGACACGGAGATCTTCCATTTACACTTCAGGATTGTGCAGTCCGGCTTCAGGTGGCTTTCATCCGACCGCCAACATGTCTTGAATCTCATGTCGGTCTTTTTTTCTCCATCACAGGCATGCTGAAGACAGTCTTATCGGTCTTATAACAGGTCTTAGCCGCCATGGTCTTCTTGTCTTGGCTGGTTTTCAATGGGGCAAGTGCTGTATCATCACTCTGGATTATTATAATCAAGAGGGAGAGCTAAACCCGTAGGATTATGCAGCGCCTGTGGGGGAGGGGGATGTGGAAAGTATAAGACTCAAGAAATCGTAATGACACGATTGCAAATAAACCATACCCCCGGCCGGGATTGAACCCGCGGTCATAGAGTCTCAAAACTCCAGCCCGTCGCGTTAGCCACTAGACCAGCTAGCCACAATAAGATTCATCCAACTAGGTATATTTCTACACCATAGGAAAGTTAGCACAGGCACCTCTGTGACCACAAATGCAAGTTTTTACAGACGAATCTCCAGCTAGCGTGGCCGTGACGAACTCTAGCTCAAGTCCCTTCACTGCCGTCAACATGACGGCAGTGAACATAGATTATCATACATAGCAGCATATGTGTAGAGAACCTGGGATAACAAAAAAGTCAGAGTGACAGATAAGATAAGATTTCGTTCGGATTTTTAACCCCGGAGGGTTAGCCACCCAGGATAAGTAACCCAAGAAAGTCAGTGCGTCATCGAGGACTGTCTAACTTATTTCCCCCAGGATGCGACCCACACCAGTCGACTAACACCCAGGTACCTATTTTGCTGCTAGGTGAACAGGACAACAGGTGTAAGGAAACGTGTCGAATGTTTCCACCCGCCGGGAATCGAACCCGGGCCCTCCGTGTGTGAAGCGGGAGCTTTAGCCACCAGGCCACCGGGCCATTAGGGTCCTTTTTGCCTTATTATTATAATATAAAGGTTATAATATCTTCTTATTATTCTATAAAGGAGATAATATTTTATTATCATACTATTAAGACTATCTACTACACGAGGGTCATTAAGACTATCTACAATACGAGGGTCATTACTAGGAATAAGGTAAAATTACACGTATGTTAGCTAAAAAAAATAAAAAATCATTCCCTTCCCTTTCTGTAGCTACATTCATCAGACACTTTTTGGCACTCTTCCTGAACTGGTTCATGCTATGACTGGCTTTGACATATGCGGACAGTCTGTTCCATTCCTTTATTGCTGTACAATAAAAGGTTATTATTATTATTAAAGATTAGCCGGTATTCTCCCGGCCCGGGCCTTTTCCAAGTGGTGGCCCGGCCTTGGCTCCCTCTTTAGGGAGTGTCTGAGACCTAAGTCTTCCATGGGAGGAGGCACAAGTACTTCCTCATCTTTGGGACCAACTGTCCCCAGGCCTAGCCACAAGCTAGGCCTCTCTGGTCTGCCATCCCCGCCCGAAGGGGACAAATGGGAATGACAGTCTTATGAGCTAAAGGCTCGGGCTCAGGCACCTACCCTACCCAAGAAGGGTTAGGCATGGTAGCGATCACATTAAAAGGTGTTTGAAGCCTGGCCACTGACTGTGGGTACTACAAAGTTGTGCTCTCTCCCCCTAGTACTATGATTGCTTTGGTTCCCAACCTTGACAAAACTGGCAGCAAGATATTCTGGACACTGTTTGTGAGCAATTTCATAACCTTGATTTAGCTTCAGTTGTTTTACTCTGTCTTCAACATTCAGCATATCCAATTGCTGTAATTCAGGCTTATTAATTCAGGGAACCGGAGCACAGATTCAATTCCCTAGATCAAGAGCCCCTCACCGGCGTCAAGGAAACTTCCTTGAGGAGATCATCACTCTGGAACATTCAGAATGCTCTGATAACAATGTCTTGTCCCAGGTTATGTCTAATTGTATCTCTAGTGTTGGACTTTTCAAGACTTGATATCAGCTTTCCGACAGTCTCAGTTGTCCAACCATTTATTAATACTACTTACTAGGATCCCAATGGAAATAAGTCACTTTTGTCTGACTTTTCTTCGGGGTTATCTTAAGTTCTCTACATTTTTTTTTTTAGACTTTGCCACCGAAGTGGCTAGTTTATTGTACGCCCCATATCCATCCTGTGGACGGTAGCGCAAGAGCATATGGATACACAAAAAGCCTAGGAACTAGGCCCCAAAAGGGTTAACAGGTGCACATATGGATTTACATCTATAGTTCACTTATCTGTTATACATATGCTGTTATGTATGATAATCATTGTAACTGTGTATACCTGAATAAAACTTACATCTTGATGTGCACCAAGAAAAATTTTGGTGGCCAAAAAAAATCAAGAACGCCTCCCATGAGCATCTCTCCTCGTGTGGCATCATAACTAATGCTCCAGACATACTACAGTAGCTGGACAACCTTGACCAATGTCATATAGCTCCCTCAGCCTGGTGATGGTGTTCAATGCTTGTCTAACCTATAGGCATGACCTGCTTTCACTGGTGACGCCGCCTATAACTTCTCGTCTCACAAGGTTTTTTTTCCTTTTTACTGTATTGATGAAATTACTGGCTGACGAATTATTATAATCAAAAGCTATTATTATAATCAAAAGACTGGCTGGCGAAACGTTTCCACAATAACGATACCCAAATATTGCACAAGAGTCTCATTCTTCAGCCTACTGCAGGTCTTGTCACTGTAAAATGATATCTAATGGTAGTGTCACTGTTCGGTAGTAATAGTTTGGCCACGGTTTTGGATGTACTTACTGTAGTGCCAGGCTTCTGTGATATAATTGAAATTGAAATGTTTATTTCTCAGTAAATATTACAATGTGGGGTTTACATATAATAAAATATTAATTACAATGTGTGGTTTACATATAAATATTAATTACAAAGAAGGCCAGTAACATGCCTAGGTATTTCGGGCAGAACAGAGTACTGGTGTTATCTCTCACAATCGCTTCTAAACATTTTCCTATAAATAAATAATTTTCATGAAATATCAGCACGGCTTCATTACACTTGGTAGTGTCTCTGTGCTGGTGTTAAATACTGGTATTATTTTGTTCATCCCGGGTATAGAACACTTCCATCACACAACACATATTAACTAGTTTCACTCTCAAGTAAGTTTCCTTGATGTCGATAAGGGGCTCTTGATTCAAGCCATTACATCTATTCCTTCCCTTCCTTGGATCTCGTTTTCCCAAATGCTGTATGACCTCATGGGTTTACCTCTCACTTAAGCACTTTTATAATAATCAATTTGAATGCTTCCAGCGGCTCTAGAATGTCTTCCAAATTTGCAGAAGTCATCCCTGATTAAGATTCAAAATAATTTTGTGAACATTTATAAATTTTTAAAGTATTAAATTGGAAAGCATTTTGAATAGGTTCTATAAAATCATATTTTTATGTAGAATATTTACCAACTAAATCTAGGATAGTCAAATCTAGGATTTAAGATTTTTTATTTGGATAATCATAAGGGTAAAAATAAAAGCGCCAAAATTTCCCCTCATGCAAGTTTATCTATATAATTTTACTCCTGGAAAATGTACTAAGATGTAATGAGTCATAATTTTAGAAATTTCTGGAAGTTACTAGAATGTGGATGATAGTGTAGTGTGTGTGTCCCGCCGCTGCTGCTGTGTTGTGGTACACTGTTGCCTTCACGTTATTAACCATGGTTAGCCTTTATCTCTCTTATTTTACCTCTAATGTTGATGGTTTTGAGTGGTTTATAGCAGTATGTATGTCCATGGTGTGTGTGAGGTGTGTTTGTTAGGTGTAAGAGGAGAGAGAGGTGGTAATAACGTCAGCATGGCCCGGTGTGGCCGCCTCTGTCGTCTGTTGACTTGTCATCTCACATGTTACTCTTCTCACTCTGTTTTGTGTGTTTAAACCTCAGTAGTCGAGTAAGCTTCACTTTAACGTGGAGTGTTGGCCTTAAAAACTTTGAATCAAAATTGAGAAAAGGGGTATTTATTTTTATTGCTAGTTTATCGTTATTATAACTGGTTATTCCAGGTTCAGTTTTGCACTGTTAAATGTCTTATTTTTTAGGTTTTAAATAAAGCGTATAAACAGATTAAGTGTATTTGCCATGTTATGGATGTGTTTGAGTCTAGTTTATAATGTTAAGTTGCCGGGGCTCTGTCCTGGAAGTAACTCGCATTTTGACTATATTTTATCAGTCCTCTTGAGGGTACGAAAAAAGTACGTGATATATATAAAGTTTAAGATAACCCATTAAAGTTAATGTAGAGGTTAAAACTTGCATATGAGGCTGGTGTAAAAACTTGAAAAATAAATTATCATTGCAGCACTTAAGTAAAGCAAAATGTATTTGTTAATTTGTTTTATTAACTACACTGCAGTTAAGGGTAAATTTAAGTTATAATAAAATACTTTGGATTAGTACCCCCTCAAGGAAAGGTGCTCTTATGCCAGTGAAGGGTTCTTCATCCAAGGAACTGGAATCATCTTTCCATTCTGCAGGTGCTATATAACCCCTGTGGGTTTAGCACTTCCCTCTGATTCAATAAATTTTGGATTAGTACCTTTAGAGGGGCTTGTTTAATTTTGGAGGAGCTGGGTTCGATCCCAGCATAAGTTGAAATGTTGGGTATATTTCTTTACACCTGTTGCCTCCCTTCACCTAAAAGTAACTAGGGACTTTGGTGATGAATGACATGTGAAATACCTGGGTTTCAATTTTGACGACATTTTCCCCATGCAAAATGATTTTTTTAGTCTAATAAAATATTAAAGTAGCCTGTGTCTTTGAATGAAAAAAGAAAACTTGCCTCGCAGGTGAAATTTCTTGTCATTATTATATAGTTACTCATGTGTTGCGCATGAGTAGATACTTGTCAGTATTATATACTGAAAATTAGCTACTCAACTTGTCAGTATTGTATACTGACTTGTCAGTATACAACTTGAGTGACAACTTGAATTTGTCAGTGACAACTTGAATTTGTTAGCTGGCTGTTGTGGGTGGCATCTTGGGAGGGTGGATAAAAAAAAACAGTGGAAATGAGCCTGACTAGTGGATTTATTAGGCTTTTTTTGGGTTACCAATTGTCTGGGTAAATAATCTGAATAAAATCTTCAACCTAGGTTAACTCAGGAAGCCAAACAGTGTTGCTGATTTCCATTGGATTATCATTATAAATCTCAGGCATCCAGCAGAGCCATCAACTTTTTAAATCACTGATGTTAGCGAGTTATCCAGGTGGCAGGATTGATGACTTGTGAAAATATAAATAAAAGTTATCTAACAATATAATTTAGAATTTGCTCAAGTTTAGTTAGTGCACACATATAATTTTATTAAATTTAATTAAAATGGAGATAAGGTTCTTGTGAGACTATATGCATTATTTTATTTTTTAAAATACAAGCATGCTCTCACCCTTATACAGATTGCTATTTCTTTTGCAGATTATTTTGGGAGACACAGTATTATAAAAAATATTACCATTATTTTGGCTCAGACATTTCATTAGGGCCAGTCGTGCTGTATAGCCCTTGTGGCTTAGCGCTTCATTTTGATTATAATAATAATTAGGGCCAGTCAGAGTTTCTTGCAATATGTCATTTCCATAGCTTCCACCATTGGGATGAGGTAAAGTTACTGTGTATGGGGTTATTTTAGGTTGGGTCATACTGGGGCTTCTTGTGTTAGGCTAGGACATTTTTAAGAATAAATTATTGCCCAGATCAAATAAAGACCTGATCTTCATAATTACCCTGAATTATATATGGGGGAATTCTTCACCATTATAAAAATATTGGAAGGTTTTGATCTGTCGATGACTTGAACGTGTGTGATTACTGTCATTTGTTAAAATACAACTGAGAGTTACCTAACATAATTTAGCTTTAGTTAGGGTAAGTTATGAAGAATTGAGACACTTATGCAACACATGGGAATCTTTATTGAAGAAACGTTTCGCCACACAGTGGCTTCATCAGTCCAATACAAAGTAGAAATGGGTAAGGAGAGTTGAAGTTTGAGGTAATCAGTCCCTCAACCTGGAATCGATGTGTTCAGTCCATCACTCTTGTAAGTTATGCAAGGTTAGGTTACTGCTTGCCTATATTTTCATTAAATTGGCATCAAGGAGGACCCTTTGCCAATAGGAAAATATTGTGGACCTTTCTCAACTTAGTAATGACTAGGGAATGTCGGTGAGATCACTTGCATTTCCTTTTAAGGATGTGACCCACATGGCGAATAACTTCTAGGTATCCATTTATTGCTAAATAACAGGCAGCAGGTGTTAAAGATTCTTGCTTCATCCTGGGTTTGATTTGGGTACTTTTAATTTTGAAGGTGCTGAATGTGTTACCACAAGGCCATGAGGTATCCATCAGTCGTAACAGAATTAGTGACAACCAATCTTGCATAAATTTCATAATAGAGTAGCTAAATAAAATTTTACCAGGGTTGCCATAGCTAAATATTAATGAGTTCAGGTACCTCACTTTTTTCCAAGCTAGGCTCTTAGACGTTATGATCCAAATTTAATTAGTCAATGTTTTGGATAATTGGAAAATAGTGTAGTTAGAAAATCCCCATAGGTAGAAAGTTTGAAGTACTGTAGGCCTGATTAAGAACTAGACTTGAAAGATATTTCAAGCAGTATTAGTAAGTCTGTTTTATTAAGTGTCTAATTCTTGTTATAATTTTCTATTTCAAGTTTTCCCTATTAAATTATATGTATGTACATGCTAATATTGATCCTGAGCTGAGTCTGTCTGAAGTTTACAGTAATCTCCCTTCTAGAGCGAAACACCAACGTCAAAGACCTGGGAGTGATCATGTCGGAGGATCTCACCTTCAAGGACCATAACATTGTATCAATCGCATCTGCTAGAAAAATGACAGGATGGATAATGAGAACCTTCAAAACTAGGGAGGCCAAGCCCATGATGACACTCTTCAGGTCACTTGTTCTATCTAGGCTGGAATATTGCTGCACACTAACAGCACCTTTCAAGGCAGGTGAAATTGCCGACCTAGAAAATGTACAGAGAACTTTCACAGCGCGCATAACGGAGATAAAACACCTCAATTACTGGGAGCGCTTGAGGTTCCTAAACCTGTATTCCCTGGAACGCAGGAGGGAAAGATACATGATTATATACACCTGGAAAATCCTAGAGGGACTAGTACCGAACTTGCACACGAAAATCACTCACTACGAAAGCAAAAGACTTGGCAGACGATGCACCATCCCCCCAATGAAAAGCAGGGGTGTCACTAGCACGTTAAGAGACCATACAATAAGTGTCAGGGGCCCGAGACTGTTCAACTGCCTCCCAGCACACATAAGGGGGATTACCAACAGACCCCTGGCAGTCTTCAAGCTGGCACTGGACAAGCACCTAAAGTCAGTTCCGGATCAGCCGGGCTGTGGCTCGTACGTTGGTTTGCGTGCAGCCAGCAGCAACAGCCTGGTTGATCAGGCTCTGATCCACCAGGAGGCCTGGTCTCAGACCGGACCGCGGGGGCGTTGACCCCCGGAACTCTCTCCAGGTAAACTCCAGGTATAGTCTCCATATTGTAGAATGGACTCAAATGTTCTGGAGAATGATAATCAAGTTGATCCCTGTATCAAAAATGTTCCTGTGAAGATAGGCTGAAGGCACTGAATTTTCTCTGAAAAGATATAGAATTAGTAGGTATACAATTGAGGTGTATATATGGAAAATTGCTGAAAGTATCCAACTGAAACAAGACTTCCATGAATCGATTAGACAAATTTAGATTCAAGAAGGATATACACTATACAGTAGGGCCCCATTTTATGGCGTTTTTGCCTTATGGTGTTCTGCTAATATGGCGATTTCAAATTACGACCAAAATTTGCTATACGGTGAGCTGTCTTTCAAATATGGTGCACCCCACATCTCTATTATTTCTGGAAATTTTTCCAAAGTTTTAAGTGTTTTAAAGTTATTGTGTATTTTATATATACTCTGATAATTATACTTGTGTGTACCTGTACTTAAATATACTTATACAGTGCCGGCATGCAGGTACACATTAAAATCACTAAGAGTCTCTGTACACTTGACACCATATTAATAATATGTAATCTCTTGGGAGCATTAAATACCATATATTACGTTAATGTAGACATTTCCTTTAATCCATCTATGATATTTTTTCCAGAATTATGTAATAAACACGCTGCGTAACACATAAACATGATAAATACACCCCACAGTAGAATAAATTAACATAAATATGAGATGTGGTAGCCAGGCGACTTGTAGGACTTGTGGTAGCCAGGCGACTTGTAGTCCAACATCAGAGAAAATGTGTACACTATAATATTACTGGGGGTAACTAGAAAATTATTCCTTTCGTGTATGCCTTCGCTCAGTGTCATTTCTTCTAAAAATGGTGTTACATGAGAATGGGAGTGTTTCTCTTTATTTATTCTACTATATCAATGTGGAGACAACTTGTACACAATGCAAAGTGATGAAAACTAGACTCGTTCACCTGGTTTGTTTACATTACGTGTGGGTGGGGTGGGGTAGTGAGGGCTGCTCTGGCTGGCTACCATACATCCCAAGCCTGACTTCCTACAAATAAAACTTGCCTCTCACCCTACATTTAAGACTACAAATATATTAAGGTAAATAATGTGTGTGTGTGTGTGTGTGTGTGTGTGTGTGTGTGTGTGTGTGTGTGTGTGTGTGTGTGTGTGTGTGTGTACTCACCTATTTGTACTCACCTATTTGTGGTTGCAGGGGTCGAGTCCTAGCTCCTGGCCCCGCCTCTTCACCGGTTGCTACTAGACCCTCTCTCTCCCCGCTCCATGAGCTTTATCAAACCTCGTCTTAAAACTGTGTATGGTTCCTGCCTCCACTACGTCATTTTCTAGGCTATTCCACTGCCTTACAACTCTATGACTGAAGAAATACTTCCTACTATCTCTCTGACTCATTTGTGTCTTCAACTTCCAATTGTGGCCTCTTGTTTCTGTGTCCCCTCCCTGGAACATCCTGTCCTTGTCCACCTTGTCTATTCCACGCAGTATTTTATATGTCGTTATCATGTCTCCCCTGACCCTCCTGTCCTCCAGTGTCGTCAGGCCGATTTCCCTTAATCTTTCTTCATAGGACATTCCCCTTAGCTCTGGAACTAACCTTGTTGCAAACCTTTGTACTTTCTCTAGTTTCTTGACGTGCTTTATCAAGTGCGGGTTCCAAACAGGTGCTGCATACTCCAGTATGGGCCTGACATACACGGTGTACAGTGTCTTGAATGATTCCTTACTAAGGTGTCGGAATGCTGTTCTCAGGTTTGCCAGGCGCCCATATGCTGCAGCAGTTATCTGATTGATGTGTGCTTCCGGAGACATGCTCGGTGTTATACTCACCCCAAGATCTTTCTCCTTGAGTGAGGTTTGCAGTCTTTGGCCACCTAGCCTATACTCTGTCTGTGGTCTTCTGTGCCCTTCCCCTATCTTCATGACTTTGCATTTGGCAGGATTAAATTCGAGAAGCCATTTGCTGGACCAGGTGTCCAGTCTGTCCAGGTCTCTTTGAAGTCCTGCCTGGTCCTCATCAGATTTAATTCTCCACATTAACTTCACATCATCTGCAAACAGGGACACTTCTGAGTCTAACCCTTCCGTCATGTCGTTCACATATACCAAAAATAGCACTGGTCCTAGGACCGACCCCTGTGGGACCCCGCTCGTCACAGGTGCCCACTGTGATACATCATTACGTACCATGACTCGTTGTTGCCTCCCTGTCAGGTATTCTCTGATCCATTGCAGTGCCCTTCCTGTTATATGCGCCTGATGCTCTAGCTTCTGCACTAATCTCTTGTGAGGAACTGTGTCAAAGGCCTTCTTGCAGTCCAAGAAGATGCAATCAACCCACCCCTCTCTCTCTTGTCTTACTTCTGTTATTTTATCATAAAACTCCAGAAGGTTTGTGACACAGGATTTGCCTTCCGTGAATCCGTGCTGGTTGGCATTTATACTCCTGTTCCGTTCCAGGTGCTCCACCACTCTCCTCCTGATAATCTTCTCCATAATTTTGCATACTATACACGTCAATGACACAGGTCTATAGTTGTGTGTGTGTGTGTGTGTGTGTGTGTGTGTGTGTTTTACTTTTTATTGTTTTTAATGCCTAGTTCTGTTTCTAACTTAATATATGTTAGTGTAAAATTGTTATCTGGCATTTACAGTATAAAAATTTATAAGTGGAAAAAAAATGGTGTTCTGCTTTCTGGCAGTAGCCTGGAACCTAACCTGCCATATAAGGGGGGCCCCTACTGTATAGGAAAACACTGGTTTGATTATTGAGTTGAAGATAAGTGGAACAAACTCCTAAGTAATGTCACTGAAGCAAGAACTTTGGGTAATTATAATAGGCTGAACTGGTACATGAGTAGGTGTGGTTGGGTACAAGTTAAACTTGTCCAACATGGGCCAGTAGGCCTGCAATGCTCCACTGTTCTTATGTCATTACCCTGCTGATCAAAATCTTGCTAAACAGCAGTATATTTGTATAGTAATCATCTATAATAATAGATCTTAAAGTGAATACAGTGTTATTGCACTGCTGGAATCATTAACCCTTTCAGGGTTTCGGCCGTACTAGTACGGCTTACGCACCAGGGTTTTTGACGTACTAGTATGCCTAAATTCTAGTGCCCTCAAATCTAGTGAGAGAAAGCTGGTAGGCCTACATATGAAAGAATTGGTCTATGTGGTCAGTGTGCGCGGTCTAAAAAAATCCTGCAGCACACAGTGCGTAATGAGAAAAAAAAACTTTGACCGTGTTTTTGGATTAAACCAGCGACTTTGCACTGTATTTTCGTATGGTATTTATTATTGTATTCTAGTTTTCCTGGTCTCATTTTATAGAATGGAAGACATATTACAGAAGTTGAGATGATTTTGACTGGTTTTACAAAGGAAACTACCTTGAAATTGCGATCAAATTAGCAAAATTTTTTTATTTTTACCAAAGTTCAAAAGTAAACAAATCATGCTATGCGTCCAATACACGTCAACTGGTAAGTCTAATATTCTTTCACAAGTGCGCTGATATTATTTATACCATTTCTACACCAATGCAGTAGGCTACATAACAGTAAATCTTCTATTTATTTGTGAGAATAAAAATTCAAAGTGGAAAGCAAAAGAATGTAAGAGGGGCATGGGGACATGACTGATGAACAGAGGAAATGTTATTTTAGTGCCAGGAATGTCTTTCTTGTTTATTCTGGACCCTATTCGAAAATTGGCTTCTTTTGAAATTTGTGTGAAATTGGCAAAATTGCTAAATTCTGACCACTGTATTGGATAGTTGAAATCGGTAAATGGGTGGTTTCTTGTGCTCATTCGATAGAAAAAATGGAGTTCTAGTGAAATAGTTATGATTTTTGTCGACAAGTACTCTGGAATTGGCCGAAAATAGGGCTCAAAGTGGGCAAAATCGCCGATGCGTAAACATCGTCGAGACTGCTAACTTCGCGAGAGCATAATTCCGTAAGTTTTCCATCAAATTTCATACTTTTGGTGTCATTATGATCGGGAAAAGATTCTCTATCTTTTCATAAGAAAAAATAATTTTTTTTTTTTTTTTTGAAATTTGGCCAACCATGAGAACAAGTCTCTGAGAGGGCCTGTCAACCCTGAAAGGGTTAAATGTGTACAGTATTGTATACTCATTCCAGCTGCTAAACTTGGTTAGAGCAACATTTAACTGCTGAATTTAATATTCCTGGGTTCCCAGCCATTCATATTGGACCTGAGAATGTGGAAGATACTTTATTTTTTTTTTATTTTTGAGTGTTAGAGGCTTGGACATCCAACAGGCTTTTGTGAATATGTTAGATAGGAGTGAATGGAGACAAGTAGTTTTTATGATCTAATGGGCTATTAGAGTGTGAGCAAGGTAACATTTATGAAGAAATTCAGAGAAACCACTTTGCTGGGCTTGAGGCTGGAAGGTTGGAGGTACAGTGCCTGCACTCTGAAGGAGAAATGGGGATGTTGGGGGTTTTGGCAAAACAGTGATTGAAGGAAGAGATAAGATTTTGTTTGGATTTTTAACCTGGAGAGTTTGTCATCCAGGATAAACCATTAAAGTTAGTGCATCATCATCCCTGGGACTGTCTATCTTATTTCTTTTGAGGTCCTTTAATTTTGTCCCCAAGATGTGACCCACAACAGTCAAGTAACACCCTCTTACTTGACATATCAGGGATTGAACCACGGACACATGGTGTGAGAGCTGAGTGCACTGTCGGTTTCACACAGGGAAAGTGTTTTCCTTCGTGTTGAGCTGCCCTACCTAGGTGTGAGATGGCTGTTAAAAAAATATTAATTAATAATGCATTATACTGTAGTATACAGTACACTATTTCATTAGAAAAATCTTCTTGTATGTAAATTATCACTTGGAGCCAAAACAATTTTGTTACAAGTTCATGTAAAAAATTTCGTTTCCAGCTTCTATTAAGTTTAGCTGTTTTTTATGTAATGTGCCTATAATTGCATTGATCTTGGATACCTGGATATTTTTATTTACAGCAACCCCAGATTATATTAATGAAAGAGGGGACAGACTCCTCCCAAGGCAAACCACAGTTAATCTCGAACATCAATGCTTGTGCAGCTGTTGTCGATGCCATCCGGACTACTCTTGGGCCACGTGGTATGGACAAACTCATTGTTGATACCAAGGTATGCGTCATGCAGTCATGAACTTTTATACAATAAACTACTGTTATAAGGTAGATCTTGCAGTTATCCTCCATACTTTTTTTTTTTTTTTAAATATCCTGCAGAAATCTTAAAAATATTTTAAATAATTTCCTGACTTGTACATTACATGTAGCACTTCATATTTGGTTTATTCCTACATGCCCCTTCTTGTGTTACTTATTATCCACTATAGTACTAGATGGTACCAAATTGAATTAAAAAAAAACATTTTCATGAAGCAGTATTGCTATTAATTTTTGTTTAATTTAGAATATTTTTCTGTAAAAGTTTGAATATTAAAAATAAAAACCACACATTTTTTATGGTAACATGGAATTTATATCGATGTTTTTTCACCAGGGACAAGCAACAATCAGCAATGATGGAGCAACAATAATGAAGCAGTTAGATATTGTTCATCCTGCAGCAAAAATTTTAGTAGATATTGCAAAATCTCAGGATGCTGAGGTGAGGATTTTTATTGCTATTGCATATTATATTCACAATATAAAGTATAGTACAGACAATTATTTTAATGCAATATCCTTTGTGGGGTTAAGGAAATTCAGTTAAACTCCACTAGATAGGAATTTAAAGTTCTGATACTTCCAGTAATACAGTAAAACCTCTCGTTAACGGACTAATGGGGGAGGGGGTGTATGATAATGCCAATTGTCTGTAACTCCCAAACTATGAAAGTAATACTTATTGATCATTCGGACAAGCCTGGCCCATGGCCAAGTTCCGAGAGTAGTAAGATTTGAAACTCGTTAAAGGTATATCAAAGGTATAGGTATATCTGGTTGTCTTCTGAAGTAGCGGACTTGGTCTTCTAATGGAGATGACCAAACAATAAGAATATGGGTATTGTAACCTGTAGTACTATAGTACAGTATTATACTGTGCAGTAATTTTATAGTACCCTATATAATTTACAGTAATTTTGCTTACCTCTGTATGCTGGAGAGATGAAGTGTAAAATGCTCTGAGTGATGGTGGTGACTCAGAAGAACTTTGAGTTATAGAAACTGTAGAGCTTTAGTGAAAATAATGCAGATGGCTGAGAAGATGGTGTGAGGATAACTGGTGTAAATTTTGGCATGAAACTAACATAGCACTGTATATACTTTGTTGTTGTACCTGTACCTCATATGGGTTGCTGATATTGAAATAATTTTTTTTCAGGTTGGGGATGGCACTACTACTGTTGTGTTGCTGGCTGGGCAGTTCTTGGAACAGTGCAAAACCTTAATTGAGGAGGGCGTCCACCCACATGCTATTATCAGAGCTTTTCGACGTGCTACAAATTTGGCAATAGAAAAGATCAATGAAATTGCTGTTAAGGTTAGTACTTGGTTGGATGGAAGGATAAAAGTATTTTAGTAACTTGGGATTTATAGATATGACTTCGTCCCATTTCTACTTGTGAGCTTTATTTGTAAAATAAAAAAGTGTAAAACAGAATATGAAGAACAATTTTTTCTAATTGTAAATTTTATATCTTTTTAAAAATTTTCAAATTAACTGAAAAACTGGAAAATCAATGACTTAGTGTCATGGTTTTGTTCATGTTGCTTAGTGTCAAAAGCTAGTTTATTAATGACTGAAAACATGGTACATGGTTGGAAACCATTTCTTAGTGAATTGGTGTCTTGATTCAAAGAATTGGAGCTACCCTTCACTTCAGACCAAACCTAATTGCCTTGTATTCTCCAGGTGGTGTATTCTTCCATTTTAGGAGTCTTGAATTGAAATGCTGAGCAACAGGATGTTTGGGACCAGATTTGAAATATTTTAAAGGATGTTTGATTTTTAATAGCTTATCTTTAAATGATTTTTATTCAAAACCTTGACTGTCAATTAGTTCAGTGCAAATTAATGTCTTTTGACATAAAGACCAACCCTCCTGTGTGTTTTTTTTTTTTTTTTTTTTTGTTGTCACATCTAAGTAGATTTTACCCAGATATTCCAATTTTGTTAAAATGGTTTCTAATATAAGTCTCTGAAAGCTGTAAGCATTGCATTTGATTGCCTCTGAAGAATACACTAATAATTGCATTTTTATTTTCATTGCTTTGTTTAAGATTGTACATTTGCAAAAAAAAAAAAAATTTTTTTTTTCTTTGGCATTAATAGTATACAGGATCTGTGGTTCTGAAGTGCCAGTCACTGGCTTTGTTTCCAGAGCAGATGATAGAGTGGGAGAGGCACTGTCAAGAAATTTTAATGAAAATAAGAAAAAATTTTGGAGTGAGTTAAACAAGTTAAGAAAGCCTAGAGAAAGAATGGATTTGTCAGTTAAAAACAGAGTAGGGGAGTTAGTAGATGGGGAGATGGAGGTTTTGGGTAGATGGCGAGAATATTTTGACGAAGAAAGGGAAGTGGTAATTTCATGCACTGACCAGGGAGGTATACCATCTTTTAGGAGTGAAGAAGAACAGGATGTGAGTGTGGGGGAGGTGTGTGAGGCATTACATAGAATAAAAGGGGGTAAAGCAGCTGGAACTGACGGGATCATGACAGAAGTGTTAAAAGCAGGGGGGGATATAGTGTTAGAGTGGTTGGTATTTTTGTTTAATAAATGTATGAAAGAGGGGAAGGTACCTATGAATTGGCAGAGAGCATGTATAGTCCCTTTATATAAAGGGAAGGGGGCCAAAAGAGATTGTAAAAATTATAGAGGAATAAGTTTACCAGGAAAAGTGTACGGTAGGGTTATAATTGAAAGAATTAGAGGTAAGACAGAATGTAGGATTGCGGATGAGCAAGGAGGTTTCAGAGTGGGTAGGGGATGCGTAGATCAAGTGTTTACATTGAAGCATATATGTGAACAGTATTTAGATAAAGGTAGGGAAGTTTTTATTGCATTTATGGATTTAGAAAAGGCATATGATAGAGTGGATAGGGGAGCAATGTGGCAGATGTTGCAAGTATATGGAATAGGTGGTAAGTTACTAAATGCTGTAAAGAGTTTTTATGAGGATAGTGAGGCTCAGGTTAGGGTGTGTAGAAGAGAGGGAGACTACTTCCCAGTAAAAGTAGGTCTTAGACAGGGATGTGTAATGTCACCATGGTTGTTTAATATATTTATAGATGGGGTTGTAAAAGAAGTAAATGCTAGGGTGTTCGGGAGAGGGGTGGGATTAAATTATGGGGAATCAAATACAAAATGGGAATTGACACAGTTGCTTTTTGCTGATGATACTGTGCTCATGGGAGATTCTAAAGAAAAATTGCAAAGGTTAGTGGATGAGTTTGGGAGTGTGTGTAAAGGTAGAAAGTTGAAAGTGAACATAGAAAAGAGTAAGGTGATGAGGGTATCAAATGATTTAGATAAAGAAAAATTGGATATCAAATTGGGGAGGAGGAGTATGGAAGAAGTGAATGTTTTCAGATACTTGGGAGTTGACGTGTCGGCGGATGGATTTATGAAGGATGAGGTTAATCATAGAATTGATGAGGGAAAAAAGGTGAGTGGTGCGTTGAGGTATATGTGGAGACAAAAAACGTTATCTATGGAGGCAAAGAAGGGAATGTATGAAAGTATAGTAGTACCAACACTCTTATATGGGTGTGAAGCTTGGGTTGTGAATGCAGCAGCGAGGAGGCGGTTGGAGGCAGTGGAGATGTCCTGTCTAAGGGCAATGTGTGGTGTAAATATTATGCAGAAAATTCGGAGTGTGGAAATTAGGAGAAGGTGTGGAGTTAATAAAAGTATTAGTCAGAGGGCTGAAGAGGGGTTGTTGAGGTGGTTTGGTCATTTAGAGAGAATGGATCAAAGTAGAATGACATGGAGAGCGTATAAATCTGTAGGGGAAGGAAGGCGGGGTAGGGGTCGTCCTCGAAAAGGTTGGAGGGAGGGGGTAAAGGAGGTTTTGTGGGCGAGGGGCTTGGACTTCCAGCAAGCGTGCGTGAGCGTGTTAGATAGGAGTGAATGGAGACGAATGGTATTTGGGACCTGACGATCTGTTGGAGTGTGAGCAGGGTAATATTTAGTGAAGGGATTCAGGGAAACCGGTTATTTTTATATAGCCGGACTTGAGTCCTGGAAATGGGAAGTACAATGCCTGCACTCTAAAGGAGGGGTTTGGGATATTAGCAGTTTGGAGGGATATGTTGTGTATCTTTATAGGTATATGCTTCTAAGCTGTTGTGTTCTGAGCACCTCTGCAAAAACAGTGATTATGTGTGAGTGAGGTGAAAGTGTTGAATGATGATGAAAGTATTTTCTTTTTGGGGATTTTCTTTCTTTTTTGGGTCACCCTGCCTCGGTGGGAGACGGCCGACTTGTTAAAAAAAAAATAAGTGGGTGCAGGAGGGAAGAGGAGCGATTGGTGGAATGATGATGTAAAGAGAGTAGTAAGGGAGAAAAAGTTAGCATATGAGAAGTTTTTACAAAGTAGAAGTGATGCAAGGAGGGAAGAGTATATGGAGAAAAAGAGAGAGGTTAAGAGAGTGGTGAAGCAATGTAAAAAGAGAGCAAATGAGAGAGTGGGTGAGATGTTATCAACAAATTTTGTTGAAAATAAGAAAAAGTTTTGGAGTGAGATTAACAAGTTAAGAAAGCCTAGAGAACAAATGGATTTGTCAGTTAAAAATAGGAGAGGAGAGTTATTAAATGGAGAGTTAGAGGTATTGGGAAGATGGAGGGAATATTTTGAGGAATTGTTAAATGTTGATGAAGATAGGGAAGCTGTGATTTCGTGTATAGGACAAGGAGGAATAACATCTTGTAGGAGTGAGGAAGAGCCAGTTGTGAGTGTGGGGGAAGTTCGTGAGGCAGTAGGTAAAATGAAAGGGGGTAAGGCAGCCGGGATTGATGGGATAAAGATAGAAATGTTAAAAGCAGGTGGGGATATAGTTTTGGAGTGGTTGGTGCAATTATTTAATAAATGTATGGAAGAGGGTAAGGTACCTAGGGATTGGCAGAGAGCATGCATAGTTCCTTTGTATAAAGGCAAAGGGGATAAAAGAGAGTGCAAAAATTATAGGGGGATAAGTCTGTTGAGTATACCTGGTAAAGTGTATGGTAGAGTTATTATTGAAAGAATTAAGAGTAAGACGGAGAATAGGATAGCAGATGAACAAGGAGGCTTTAGGAAAGGTAGGGGGTGTGTGGACCAGGTGTTTACAGTGAAACATATAAGTGAACAGTATTTAGATAAGGCTAAAGAGGTCTTTGTGGCATTTATGGATTTGGAAAAGGCGTATGACAGGGTGGATAGGGGGGCAATGTGGCAGATGTTGCAAGTGTATGGTGTAGGAGGTAGGTTACTGAAAGCAGTGAAGAGTTTTTACGAGGATAGTGAGGCTCAAGTTAGAGTATGTAGGAAAGAGGGAAATTTTTTCCCAGTAAAAGTAGGCCTTAGACAAGGATGTGTGATGTCACCGTGGTTGTTTAATATATTTATAGATGGGGTTGTAAGAGAAGTAAATGCGAGGGTCTTGGCAAGAGGCGTGGAGTTAAAAGATAAAGAATCACACACAAAGTGGGAGTTGTCACAGCTGCTCTTTGCTGATGACACTGTGCTCTTGGGAGATTCTGAAGAGAAGTTGCAGAGATTGGTGGATGAATTTGGTAGGGTGTGCAAAAGAAGAAAATTAAAGGTGAATACAGGAAAGAGTAAGGTTATGAGGATAACAAAAAGATTAGGTGATGAAAGATTGAATATCAGATTGGAGGGAGAGAGTATGGAGGAGGTGAATGTATTCAGATATTTGGGAGTGGACGTGTCAGCGGATGGGTCTATGAAAGATGAGGTGAATCATAGAATTGATGAGGGGAAAAGAGTGAGTGGTGCACTTAGGAGTCTGTGGAGACAAAGAACTTTGTCCTTGGAGGCAAAGAGGGGAATGTATGAGAGTATAGTTTTACCAACGCTCTTATATGGGTGTGAAGCATGGGTGATGAATGTTGCAGCGAGGAGAAGGCTGGAGGCAGTGGAGATGTCATGTCTGAGGGCAATGTGTGGTGTGAATATAATGCAGAGAATTCGTAGTTTGGAAGTTAGGAGGAGGTGCGGGATTACCAAAACTGTTGTCCAGAGGGCTGAGGAAGGGTTGTTGAGGTGGTTCGGACATGTAGAGAGAATGGAGCGAAACAGAATGACTTCAAGAGTGTATCAGTCTGTAGTGGAAGGAAGGCGGGGTAGGGGTCGGCCTAGGAAAGGTTGGAGAGAGGGGGTAAAGGAGGTTTTGTGTGCGAGGGGCTTGGACTTCCAGCAGGCATGCGTGAGCGTGTTTGATAGGAGTGAATGGAGACAAATGGTTTTTAATACTTGACGTGCTGTTGGAGTGTGAGCAAAGTAACATTTATGAAGGGGTTCAGGGAAACCGGCAGGCCGGACTTGAGTCCTGGAGATGGGAAGTACAGTGCCTGCACTCTGAAGGAGGGGTGTTAATGTTGCAGTTTAAAAACTGTAGTGTAAAGCACCCTTCTGGCAAGACAGTGATGGAGTGAATGATGGTGAAAGTTTTTCTTTTTCGGGCCACCCTGCCTTGGTGGGAATCGGCCAGTGTGATAATAAAAAATATATATATATATATATATATAATGGGATGGGAAGAGGGGAGTGTGTTGATGGTCTTAGTGTTTAGAAGGGGAATCCCCTTCCATTAGGACTTGAGGTGGCAAGTCCTTTTTCGGGGTTACTTCCCTTCTTCTTTTAATGCCACTAGGACCAGCTTGAGAGTCACTGGATCTCTGTCGCGCAACATATCTGCCCATAGAGGCCTGTACCTCCCGTTCCTTTATGACATTCCTAAAGTGTTTCACAACATTGTCAGTGTCACCATTAAACACTTGTTCAGGTTTCGGTCCTTCACTGTCTATGTACTCCTTGAATTCCTGCACATATTTTTCAGCTGCTTTTTGGTCCAAACTGGCAGCCTCACCATGCCTTATCACACTATGTATGCCACTACGATTCTTAAATCTCTCAAACCAACCTTTGCTGGCCTTAAATTCACTCACATCACCACTAGTTGCTGGCATTTTTCTAATTAAATCGTCATGCAACTTCCTAGCCTTTTCACATATGATCGCTTGAGAGATGCTATCTCCTGCTATCTGTTTTTCGTTTATCCATACCAATAACAGTCTCTCAACATCTTCTATCACTTGCGATCTCAGTTTCGAAAACATAGTTGCACCTTTGGCAAGAACAGCTTCCTTGATTGCCGTTTTCTTGGCCACAATAGTAGCGATGGTTGATTGGGGTTTTGTGTACAGCCTGGCCAGCTCGGAGACATGCACTCCACTTTCATACTTAGCAATGATCTCTTTCTTCATATCCATAGTAATTCTCACCCTTTTTTCTGTAGGGTTGGCACTAGAAGCTTTCTTGGGGCCCATATATATATATATATATATATATATATATATATATATTATATATATATATATATATATATATATATATATATATATATATATATATTTATTATTTTTATCACACCGGCCGATTCCCACCAAGGCAGGGTGGCCCGAAAAAGAAAAACTTTCACCATCATTCACTCCATCACTGTCTTGCCAGAAGGGTGCTTTACACTACAGTTTTTAAACTGCAACATTAACACCCCTCCTTCAGAGTGCAGGCACTGTACTTCCCATCTCCAGGACTCAAGTCCGGCCTGCCGGTTTCCCTGAATCCCTTCATAAATGTTACTTTGCTCACACTCCAACAGCACGTCAAGTATTAAAAACCATTTGTCTCCATTCACTCCTATCAAACACGCTCACGCATGCCTGCTGGAAGTCCAAGCCCCTCGCACACAAAACCTCCTTTACCCCCTCCCTCCAACCCTTCCTAGGCCGACCCCTACCCCGCCTTCCTTCCACTACAGACTGATACACTCTTGAAGTCATTCTGTTTCGCTCCATTCTCTCTACATGTCCGAACCACCTCAACAACCCTTCCTCAGCCCTCTGGACAACAGTTTTGGTAATCCCGCACCTCCTCCTAACTTCCAAACTACGAATTCTCTGCATTATATTCACACCACACATTGCCCTCAGACATGACATCTCCACTGCCTCCAGCCTTCTCCTCGCTGCAACATTCATCACCCACGCTTCACACCCATATAAGAGCGTTGGTAAAACTATACTCTCATACATTCCCCTCTTTGCCTCCAAGGACAAAGTTCTTTGTCTCCACAGACTCCTAAGTGCACCACTCACTCTTTTTCCCTCATCAATTCTATGATTCACCTCATCTTTCATAGACCCATCCGCTGACACGTCCACTCCCAAATATCTGAATACGTTCACCTCCTCCATACTCTCTCCCTCCAATCTGATATTCAATCTTTCATCACCTAATCTTTTTGTTATCCTCATAACCTTACTCTTTCCTGTATTCACCTTTAATTTTCTTCTTTTGCACACCCTACCAAATTCATCCACCAATCTCTGCAACTTCTCTTCAGAATCTCCCAAGAGCACAGTGTCATCAGCAAAGAGCAGCTGTGACAACTCCCACTTTGTGTGTGATTCTTTATCTTTTAACTCCACGCCTCTTGCCAAGACCCTCGCATTTACTTCTCTTACAACCCCATCTATAAATATATTAAACAACCACGGTGACATCACACATCCTTGTCTAAGGCCTACTTTTACTGGGAAAAAATTTCCCTCTTTCCTACATACTCTAACTTGAGCCTCACTATCCTCGTAAAAACTCTTCACTGCTTTCAGTAACCTACCTCCTACACCATACACTTGCAACATCTGCCACATTGCCCCCCTATCCACCCTGTCATACGCCTTTTCCAAATCCATAAATGCCACAAAGACCTCTTTAGCCTTATCTAAATACTGTTCACTTATATGTTTCACTGTAAACACCTGGTCCACACACCCCCTACCTTTCCTAAAGCCTCCTTGTTCATCTGCTATCCTATTCTCCGTCTTACTCTTAATTCTTTCAATTATAACTCTACCATACACTTTACCAGGTACACTCAACAGACTTATCCCCCTATAATTTTTGCACTCTCTTTTATCCCCTTTGCCTTTATACAAAGGAACTATGCATGCTCTCTGCCAATCCCTAGGTACCTTACCCTCTTCCATACATTTATTAAATAATTGCACCAACCACTCCAAAACTATATCCCCACCTGCTTTTAACATTTCTATCTTTATCCCATCAATCCCGGCTGCCTTACCCCCTTTCATTTTACCTACTGCCTCACGAACTTCCCCCACACTCACAACTGGCTCTTCCTCACTCCTACAAGATGTTATTCCTCCTTGCCCTATACACGAAATCACAGCTTCCCTATCTTCATCAACATTTAACAATTCCTCAAAATATTCCTTCCATCTTCCCAATACCTCTAACTCTCCATTTAATAACTCTCCTCTCCTATTTTTAACTGACAAATCCATTTGTTCTCTAGGCTTTCTTAACTTGTTAATCTCACTCCAAAACTTTTTCTTATTTTCAACAAAATTTGTTGATAACATCTCACCCACTCTCTCATTTGCTCTCTTTTTACATTGCTTCACCACTCTCTTAACTTCTCTCTTTTTCTCCATATACTCTTCCCTCCTTGCATCACTTCTACTTTGTAAAAACTTCTCATATGCTAACTTTTTCTCCCTTACTACTCTCTTTACATCATCATTCCACCAATCGCTCCTCTTCCCTCCTGCACCCACTTTCCTGTAACCACAAACTTCTGCTGAACACTCTAACACTACATTTTTAAACCTACCCCATACCTCTTCGACCCCATTGCCTATGCTCTCATTAGCCCATCTATCCTCCAATAGCTGTTTATATCTTACCCTAACTGCCTCCTCTTTTAGTTTATAAACCTTCACCTCTCTCTTCCCTGATATATATATATATATATATATATATATATATATATATATATATATATATATATATATATATATATATATATATATATATATATATATATATATATATATATATATATATATATATATATATATATATATAATATATATATATATATATATATATATATATATATATATATATATATATATATATATATATATATATATATATATATATATATATATATATATATATATATATATATATATATATATATATATATATATATATATATATATATATATATATATATATATATATATATATATATATATATATATATATATATATATATATATATATATATATATATATATATATATATATATATATATATATATATATATATATATATATATATATATATATATATATATATATATATATATATATATAATATATATATATATATATATATATATATGTATATATATATATATATATATATATATATATATATATATATATATATATATATATATATATAAATATATATATATATATATATATATATATATATATATATATATATATATATATATATATATATATATATATATATATATATATATATATATATATATATATATATATATATATATATATATATATATATATATATATATATATATACAGGTCTCCCTCAACATTCACGTTTTCAGCTTTCGCGAGCTTCACACATTTGCGAATTCCCAGCCACCAAATTCCCAGCCGCCAAATCATATTCAAGTTTGCCGCCACCTGCGAGTCCCTACTACCCTCCCTCCGACCCCCGCAACTGGCAGCCAGTCCTCCCACCACTCAGTGTGGTGAGTGTTTTGTTTGTTCATTATTTGCTATTAAACTACAGTATAAATAATGTAAACACATTCATGACTGCATATTGGAATGGCTATTTGGACAGGTATTAGACGGTGACATCATTTGTTTACTCTTGAACACAGCAAAGAATTAAACATTTCTGCTACTGCTAATAAGAACAATAATAATAATAATAATAATAATAATAATAATAATAATAATAATAATACGATATAATTGAAGAAGGAAATTGTACAAAAATACGAGGGAGTGGTTGACACATCGTCAGTGTGGCTTTGTTTATGCTGGAGTGAACATTAGTCTCCCTGCTCTTCCAAACATTTCACAATAATTCGTTGTGTTTGGTGCTTGTAGATTGAGTGCGACTGAAATGGTTGAGGCAGTGGTTGAGGCAGTGGTAGAGGCAGTGATAGAGGCAGTGACA
>NW_027198582.1:35000-42527 GCF_038502225.1 Cherax quadricarinatus | reverse complement strand
GAGGAGGAGGTGAAGAAGCTCCTAAGAGACCTTGATACCTCAAAGGCGGTGGGACCAGACATCTCTCCCTGGGTCCTTAGAGAGGGAGCAGAGACACTGTGTGTGCCACTAACCACAATCTTCAACACATCCCTTGAAACTGGGCAACTACCTGAGGTATGGAAGATGGCAAATGTAGTCCCCATCTTTATGAAAGGAGACAGAAATGAAGCACAAACTATAGACCAGTGTCACTGACGTGTATAGTATGCAAAGTCATGGAGGAGATTATCAGGAGGAGAGTGGTGGAGCACCTGGAGCGGAACAAGGTTATAAACGACAGCCAGCACGGATTCATGGAAGGCAAATCCTGTGTCACAAACCTACTAGAGTTTTATGCTAAGGTAACTGAAGTAGGAAATGAGAGGGAGGGGTGGGCCGATTGCAATTTCTTGGACTGCAATAAGGCCTTCGACACAGTTCCTCACAAGAGACTAGTACAGAAGCTAGAGGATTAGGCACATATAACAGGAAGGGCACTGCAGTGGATCAGAGAATATCTAACAGGGAGGCAAGAGCGAGTCATGGTCCGTGATGAGGTATCACAGTGGGCGCCTGTGACAAACGGGGTCCCACAGGGGTCAGTCCTGGGACCAGTGCTATTCCTGGTATATGTGAACGACATGACGGAAGGGATAGACTCAAAAGTGTCCCTGTTTGCAGATGATGTGCAGTTAATGAGGAGAATTAAATTACCTGCGGACCAGACAGGTGGTCCAGCAACTGGCTCCTAGAATTTAGCCCCGCCAAATGCAAAGTCATGAAGATCGGAGAAAGGCAAAGAGGGCTGCAGACAGAGTATAGGCTAGGTGGACAAAGACTGAAAACCTCATTCAAGGAGAAAGATCTAGGGGTGAGTATAATACCGAGTACGTGGCCCGAAGCACACATTATCCAAATAACTGCTGCAGCATATGGGCGCCTGGCAAACCTGAGAATAGCGTTCCGGTACCTCAGTAAGGAATCGTTCAAGACTTTATATACTGTGTACGTCAGGCCCTTACTGGAGTACGCAGCACCAGTTTGGAGCCCACACCTGGTAAAAGACGTCAAGAAATTAGATAAAGTGCAAAGGTTTGCAACAAGTCTGGTTCCAGAGCTGTGGGGAATGTCCTACGAAGAGACGTTAAGGGAAATCGGTCTGACGACACTTGAGGACAGGAGGGTCAGAGGAGACATGATAACGACATACAAAATACTGCGTGGAATAGACAAAGTGGACAGAGACAGGATGTTCCAGAGATGGGTCACAATTTGAAGCTGAAGACTCAGATGAGTCGAAGGGATGTTAGGAAGTAATTCTTCAGCCATAGAGTTGTTAGGCAGTATAATAGTCTGGCAAGTGATGTAGTGGAGACAGGAACCATACATAGTTTTAAGACGAAGTATGATAAAGCTCATGGAGCAGAGAGAGGGAGGACCCAGTAGCGGTCAGTGAAGACGCGGTTCCACGAGCTGAGTCTCGACCCCGGCAACCGCAGTTAGGTGAATACAGTTAGGTGAGTACACACACTCCATACACAGTTTCGTGAGTAGGTATCATAGGGCCAAAGAGGCCTAAAATACGCTTGGGTGAATACAGGTGCCATAGAATTTCCAGACAATACAAATTACTGACACAAGTGACAAAGTGATACTTATATAACTCCTCACGGCTGATATACCTACCTGTGACCTCAATGTATATTGAAGGAAGAGGAACAGGGGAAGAGAAACAAGGATTTAGAAAGAAGAAGAAGAAGAAGAAGAAGAAGAAGAAAAAGAAGAAGAAGAAGAAGAAGAAGAAGAAGAAGAAGAAGAAGAAGAAGAAGAAGAAGAAGAAGAAGAAGAAGGAAACAGAAGATGAAGGAAAATAAGAAGAGTCACACTGTCAAGATTCACTGCTTTACCTAGGTTTGCTCACAGGTAGTGCTGGTCCTCCAGGCTCCAGTGATATATATCGACATTGTATCACTCAGCTTGACTTGTCGAATGTCAGGCAGCGGACGTAGTCAATAACAGCATCAGACCGAGTATTGTGTCAATCATGCTACCCGCCGCCGAGCACTCGGACGATGTCCAACATTCATACTGTTGAACATCACAAACCACAGAGCTGATGTCACTACTCCAGCCTGAGTTATACTTTAGCACAACACCATGGAATACACAAGCATCAAACACAACACCATGGAATACACAAGCATCTAGCACAACACTGTGCAACACATAAGCATCGAGCACAACACCGTGGAACACACAAGCATCTAGCACAACACCGTTGGAAACACGAGATCAAAAGAGCAACACACAGTGGAGCAACACACAGTGGAGCAACACACAGTGAGAGCAACACACACAGTGGAGCAACACACATTGAGAGCAACACACAGTGGAGCAACACACAGTGAGAGCAACACACAGTGGAGCAACACAGTGGAGCAACACACAGTGAGAGCAAGGGGCAGAACAGATGAGACAGGTGTGGGATACGAGGTCCCGACACAGGAAGCCATTATCAGAAAACAAGCCTTGGCATGAACCATTGGTATAGTTAGGTACCTCCCTTCATGTCTGTCTTAGTAGCCTCCCCTCCCTCACCCCACCATCGTACTTCCCTTCCTTCACCCCCACCATAGCACCTCTCCTCCCTCACCCTCACCTTTTCACCTCCATTCACCCATCCCCAGCTCTGGATACCTCCCATTCATCTCCCTCTGAATAGTGCCTCACCTTATGAAAATATCTAATGATATTTCTTCTCCCTACCCACAACATGGTACACCACTTTCATCTGACCTCCATGATACCGCCCCTGCCCCATCATTATGATACCACCCCTTCCCCACCACAATGATACCACTCCTCCCCACCATCATGATACCACTCCTCCGCACCTCCAAGATATCACCCCTCCCCACCTCCATGATATCACCCCTCCCCACATCAATGATACCACCCCTCCCCTCCTCCATGGCACCACCCCTCCCTCACCACCATGATACCACTCCTACCCACCTCCATGATACCACCCCTCCCCTCCTCTATGATATCACCCCTCCCCACCACCATGATACCACCCATCCCCACCTCCATCATACCACCCTTTCCCACCATCATGATACCACTCCTACCCACCTCCATCATATCACTCCTCCACACCTCCATGATATCACTCCTTCCCTCCGTGATACCACCTCTCCCTACCTCCATGATACCACCCCTCCTTACCATCATGATACCACTCCTCCCCATCTCCATGATACCACTCCTCCCCACCTGCATGACACCGCCCCACCCCAATTACATGATACCACCCCTCCCCATCTCCATGATACGATCCCTTCCCATCTCCATGATACAGCCCACCCCCCCCTCCATGATACCACCCCTCCCCAACATCCATGGTGCCACCTTTCCCAATCTCCATGATACCACCTCTCCAGACCTCCATGATACCGCCTCTCCCCCACCTCCATGAGACCACCTCTCCCCATCTCCAAGATACCACCCCTCCTAATCTCCATGATACCACCCCTCCCAATTTCCATAATACCGCCCCTCCCCACCTTCATGTTACCACCCTTCTCCACCTCCATGATACCGCCCCTCACCCACTACCATGATGCCACCCCTCCCCACCTCCATACCACTCCTCATCACCTCCATGATACCATTCCTCCCTCACCTACATGATACCAACCCTCCCCACCTACATGATACCGTCCCCCCGACCTACATGATACCTCCCCTTACTACCTCCATGATCCACCTCTCCATGAGAGTGTCATCCATTGAGGACACTGTTAACCTCCAAGAAGACATAAACCAAGTTTTACAATGGGCAACAGAGAACAATAAGATGTTCTAGAAAGACGTAGAATTAGGGGTGATATGATTGAGGTGTATAAATGGAAGACAGGAATAAATAAAGGGGATGTAAATAGTGTGCTGAAAATATCTAGCCTAGACAGGACTCGCAGCAATGGTTTTAAGTTGGAAAAATTCAGATTCAGGAAGGATATAGGAAAGTACTGGATTGGTAATGGAGTTGTGGATGAGTGGAACAGACTCCCGAGTACCGTTGTAGAGGCCGGAACGTTGTGTAGCTTTAAAAATAGGTTGGATAAATACATGAGTGGATGTGGGTGGGTGTAAGTTAGACCTGATAGCTTGTGCTACCAGGTCGGTTGCCGTGTTCCTCCCTTAAGTCAATGTGACCTGACCTGACTAGGTTGGGTGCATTGACTTAAGCCGGTAGGAGACTTGGACCTGCCTCGCATGGGCCAGTAGGCCTTCTGCAGTGTTCCATCGTTCTTATGTTCTTATGTTCTTAAGACAAATTCCAACTACTCCGTTATGGAAAACTGGAGGAAATAACTAGAACTGAGTATATTACAAACTCTAATCACACAATAGAACGGAAAAGTAATGTGAAGGACCTGGGAGTGGTAATGTCCGAAAACCTCAGCTTCAAGTATGACAACAATGCCACTATAACATCTGCCAGGAAACTGATAGGATGGATAATGAGAACATTCAAGAAACGAGATGCTAAGCCAATGATGATCCTTTTTAAATCACATGTTCTTTCTACGCTGGAATATTACTGTACATTAGCATCCCCATTCAAGGTAGGTGAAATTGCAGATCTAGAGAATGTACAGAGAACCTTTACTGCACGTATAAGTTCCATCAAAAGCCTTAACTACTAGGAACGCCTGGAAGCGCTTGACTTGTACTCACTGGAGCGCAGGCGAGAGAGATATATCATAATCTACACCTGGAAGACTCTGGAGGGACTGGTCCCTAATATGCACGAAAGCAAAAGACTTGGCAGGCGATGCAACATACCCCCAGTAAAAAGTAGGGATATCACTGGTGCACTAAGAGAAAACACAATAAGTGTCCGGGACCCAAGACTGTTCAACCGCCTCCCACCAGCAATAAGGAGAATTGCCAGTAGACCCCTGGTTGTCTTCAAGAGGGAGCTGGACAGATACCTAAAGACGGTGCCGGATCAGCCGGGCTCTGGTTCGTACGTTGGATTGCGTGCGGCCAGCAGTAACAGCCTCGTTGATCAGGCCCTGATCCACCTGGAGGCCTGGTCATGGACCGGGCCGCGGGGGCGTTGATCCCTGGAATACCCTCCAGGTAGACTCCAGGTAGACCTCCATGATACCACCCTTTCCCACCTCCAAGATACCACCCCTTACCACCTCCATGATACCACCCCTTACCACCTCCATGATACCACCCTTCCCTACCTCCATGATACCACCCCTTACCACATCCATGATACCACCCCTTACTACCTCCATGATACCACCCCTTCCCACCTCCATGATACCAACCTTCCCCACCTCCATGATACCACCCCTCCCCCACCACCATGATACGACCGCTCCCCCATTTCCATGATACCACACCTCCGCTACCTCCATTGTACCATCCCTCCCTCACTTCCATAACAACACCCTTCAGCACCTCCATGATACCACACCTCCCACACCTATATAATATCACCCTTCCCCACATCAGTGATACCACCCCTCTCCCACTTCCGTGACACCACAACTCCACAACTTTTTTCCCTTGGTATGTACCATCCCCAAATCCTCATTCATAGCTGCCATTATCCCATCCTAAGTAACATCCAAACACACACACACACACTCACACACAAATCGGACTGACGACACTGGAGGACAGGAGGTACAAGGGAAACATGATAACGACATACAAAATACTGCGTGGAATAGATAAGATGGATAGAGACAGGATGTTCCAGAGAGGGGACACAGAAACAAGAGGTCACAATTGGAAGCTGAAGATTCATACGAGTCACAGGTATGTTAGGAAGTATTTCTTCAGCAACAGAGTAGTCATGAAGTGGAATAGCCTAGCAAGTGATGTAGTGGAGGCAGGAACCATACATAGCTTTAAGACGAGGTATGACACAGCTCAGGAAGCAGAGAGAGAGAGAGGACCTAGTAGCGATCAGTGAAAAGGAGGGACCAGGAGCTGAGTCTCGACCCCTGCAACCACAATTAGGTGAGTACACACACACACACACACACACACACACACACACACACACACACAAACACACGCACACACACACACACACACACACACACACACACACACACACACACACACACACACAAACACAAACACACACACACACACACACATACGCACACAAACACACTCACACACTCACACACACACACACACACACACACACACATACACACACACACACACACACACACACACACCTAGTAGCGATCAGTGAAAAGGCGGGACCAGGAGCTGAGTCTCGACCCCTGCAACCACAATTAGGTGAGTACACACACACACACATACACACACACACACACACACACACACAACACTTGAGGGAATATACCAACAAGTGTTGGATGACATACGAACAACTGAGGAGGAAGTGAAGAAGCTCTTAAGTGACCTTGACACCTCAAAGGCGATGGGACCGGACAACATCTCCCCATGGGTCCTTAGAGAAGGAGCAGAGATGCTGTGTGTGCCTCTAACCACAATCTTCAACACATCCCTTGAAACTGGGCAACTACCTGAGAAATGGAAGACAGCTAATGTAGTCCCCATATTTAAGAAAGGAAACAGAAACGAGGCACTAAACTACAGACCTGTGTCTCTGACATGTATTGTGTGCAAAGTCATGGAGAAGATTATCAGGAGGAGAGTGGTCGAACACCTGGAAAGGAACAAGATTATAAATGAAAACCAGCATGGGTTCATGGAAGGCAAATCTTGTATCACAAACCTCCTGGAGTTTTATGACAAGGTAACAGAAGTAAGACACGAGTGAGAGGGCTGGGTAGATTGCGTTTTTTAGACTGCAGGAAGGCCTTTGACACAGTTCCCCACAAGAGATTAGTGCAGAAGCTGGATGATCAGGCACACGTAAAAGGAAGGGCACTGCAATGGATAAGGGAATACCTGACAGGGAGGCAGCAACGAGTCATGGTACGTGAAGAGGTATCACAGTGGGCTCCTGTTACGAGCGGGGTCCCACAGGGGTCAGTTCTAGGACCAGTGCTATTTTTGATATATGTGAACGACATGATGGAAGGAATAGACTCTGAAGTGTCCCTGTTCGCAGATGACGTGAAGTTGATGAGAAGAATTAAATCGGACGAGGATGAGGCAGGACTGCAAAGAGACCTGGAGAGGCTGGACATGTGGTCCAGTAACTGGCTTCTCGAATTCAATCCAGCCAAATGCAAAGTCATGAAGATTGGGGAGGGGCAAAGAAGACCGCAGACAGAGTATAGGCTAGGTGGACAAAGACTACAGACCTCACTCAGGGAGAAAGACCTTGGGGTGACCATAACACCGAGCACATCACCAAATAACCGCTGCAGCATACGGGCGCCTGGCAAACCTGAGAATAGCGTTCCGATACCTTAATAAGGAATCGTTCAAGACACTGTACACTGTGTATGTTAGGCCCATACTGGA
>NW_027198582.1:15000-30000 GCF_038502225.1 Cherax quadricarinatus | reverse complement strand
AAGGACTCAAGAAAACAAGGAGATGAGCAGAAGAACCAGAAACGAATATGCAGGGATAAGGAGAGAGGCCCAGAGGCAATACGAGAACGACATAGCATCAAAAGCCAAATCTGAACCAAAGTTGTTATACAGTCACATTAGGAGAAAAACAACAGTCAAGGACCAGGTAATCAGGCTGAGGAAAGAAGGAAGGGAGCTCACGAAGAGTGACCAAGAAGTATGTGATGAACTAAACAAAAGATTTAGAGAAGTATTCACAATAGAGTCAGGAATGCTTCCAGCAAACTGTGGAGGTAGGGTGCACCAGCAGGTGCTGGACACAATACACATATAGAGTACATATGAGTACATATAGGCGAGTACACACACAAACACACACACACACACTCAGGGCCAGGAGCTGAGTCTCGACCCCTGAAAAAACAACTAGGTGAGTACACACACACAGCCACTCTTTCACACAGCTGATCCTTGGAATTTGACAGCGTTCTCCCACCTCTCCCCCTCTCTCTCCCGCCCTCCTCTTCAGCCTTCTCTCCCCCTCCCTCGCGTTCCCCCACCTCTCCCCCTCTCTCCCCCACCCTCCTCTTCAGCCTTCTTTCCCCCCTCCCTCTTTCTGTCTTTCTCTCTCCCCCTCCCTCGCGTTCCCCCACCTCTACCCCTCTCCCACCCTTCTCTTCAGCCTTCTCTCCCCCTCCCTCTTTCTATCTTTCTGTCTCCCCCTCCCTCGCGTCCCCCCACCTCTTCCCCTCTCTCTCCCATCCTCCTCTTCAGCCTTCTCTCCCCCTTCCCTCTTTCTATCTTTCTCTCTCCTCCTCCCTCGCATTCCCTCACCTCTCCCCCTCTCTCTCCCACCCTCCTCTTCAGCCTTCTCACCCACTCCCTCTTTCTATCTTTCTCTCTCCCCCTCCCTTGCATTCCCCCACCTCTCCCCCTCTCTCTCCCACCCTCCTCTTCAGCCTTCTCTCCACCTCCATCTTTCTATCTTTCTCTCTCCCTCTCCCTCGCGTTCCCCCACCTCTCCCCCTCTCTCTCCCACCCTCCTCTTCAGTCTTCTCACCCTCTCCCTCTTTCTATCTTTCTCTCTCTCCCTCCCTCGCATTCCCCCACCTCTCCCCCTCTCTCTCCCTCCCTCGCATTCCCCCACCTCTCCCCCTCTCTCTCCCACCCTCCTCTTCAGCCTTCTCAACCCCCTCCCTCTTTCTATCTTTCTCTCTCCCCCTCCCTTGCATTCCCCCACCTCTCCCCCTCTCTCTCCCACCCTCCTCTTCAGCCTTCTCAACCCCCTCCCTCTTTCTATCTTTCTCTCTCCCCCCCCCTCCCTTGCGTTCCCCCACCTCTCCCCTGTCTCTCCCGCCCTCCTCTTCAGCCTTCTCTCCCCCTCCCTCGCGTTCCCCCACCTCTCCCCCTCTCTCTCCCAGCCTCCTCTTCAGCCTTCTCTCCCCCTCCATCTTTCTATCTTTCTCTCTCCCCCTCCCTCGCGTTCCCCCACCTCTCCCCCTCTCCCACCCTCCTCTTCAGCCTTCTCTCCCCCTCCCTCTTTCTATCTTTCTCTCTCCCCCTCCCTCGCGTCCCCCCACCTCTTCCCCTCTCTCTCCCATCCTCCTCTTCAGCCTTCTCTCCCCCTCCCTCTTTCTATCTTTCTCTCTCCTCCTCCCTCGCATTCCCTCACCTCTCCCCCTCTCTCTCCCACCCTCCTCTTCAGCCTTCTCACCCTCTCCCTCTTTCTATCTTTCTCTCTCCCCCTCCCTCGCATTCCCCCACCTCTCCCCCTCTCTCTCCCACCCTCCTCTTCAGCCTTCTCAACCCCCTCCCTCTTTCTATCTCTCTCTCTCTCCCTTGCATTCCCCCACCTCTCCCCCTCTCTCTCCCACCCTCCTCTCCTCCTCCCTCTTTCTATCTTTCTCTCTCCCTCTCCCTCTCCCTCGCGTTCCCTCACCTCTCCCCCTCTCTCTCCCTCCTCTTCAGCCTTCTCTCCCCCTCCCTCTTTCTATCTTTCTCTCTCCCCCTCCCTCGCGTTCCCCTACCTCTCCCCCTCTCTCTCCCACCCTCCTCTTCAGCCTTCTCTCCCCTCCCTCTTTCTATCTTTCTCTCTCCCCCTTCCTCGCATTCCCTCACCTCTCCCCCTCTCTCTCCCACCCTCCTCATTAGCCTTCTCTCCTCTCCCTCTTTCTCTCTCCCCCTCCCTCGCAGTTCTCTCTCTCATAGCCTTTTCCCTCATCCTCCTCTCTCTCTCCCTCTCTCTCTCTCTCTCTCTCTTTCTCTCTCCCTCTCTCTACCCTTTCTCTCCCCCTCTCGTTTCTCTCTCTCCCCCCCTAGTCTTATCCCTCAACCCCATCCTCCCTCCTCTCTCTCCCTCTTTCTACCCTTTAACTCTCCCCCTCTTATTTTCTCTCTCTCTCCTCTTGCCTTGTCCCCCCCCCCACAAACACACACCCTGAAAACACATAAACTTCTCTCTGTGGTAAAATACATCAGCTTCTTTCTGTGGTAAAAAAAAAAAAAAAAAAGGGTGGCCCTAGAGGGCTGAAAACCAGAGATCTGGTGGACGAACCAGGGAGGAAATATTGGGAGTTAGAGATCCAAAAAAGGGAGGAAGAGTGGGGAAGGAAGCTGGAAGAGCTTGGCAAGATAATGGAGGAGCGGATAACTGAAGAGTGCAGGAAGTGGGAGCTACAAGTCTTAGCAGCAGAAACTAGGATACAGTGCTTAGAAGAGAAACTGAAAAACCTAAAACAGATAGGAGAGGCAAATGACAATTCAGATGCAACAACAGGAACTTCTATGTCAGACACAGACAAGGGGACGGTAAGAAACAAAGGAGATATGCAGTATGCAAAAGCCCTATCAGACCCACGTGGGGCCAGGGAAAAGACGAGGAGCATACTAAGATCAAATGATAGGTCCGAAGACAATGAAGGTATGTTATATGCAGAGACTCTAACAGCCAACTGCAGTAGCAAGGAACAGCTGATCATGAAAGACAGTTCCCTGAGAATAGAAGTTTCAGATAGGACAGGGGCTGAAGGCAAGAACATTTCAATGGAAGGAAACAAAACACCTCAGAGGATGCAAATGGAGACTTAGTGGGAGGAGGAAAGGGAGAGGTCAGTTTTTATCTATGGGCTCCAAGAAGCCAAGGGGCACAACTTCGAAGAAATAAAACAGGAGGAGAAAAAAATGAATGAAGGCATCATGAAAGCAATAGGTGAGGACGATATGGCCCAGGTGACAAATTTTCAGAGAATTGGGTGGTTTGTGAGTGGAAGGATACGGCCTGTCAAAGTAATTTTCAAGGAAGGATCAGTTCGAACCAGGATTCTGCAAGAGAAAGCACGACTGAGGGACAAGCAGAGGTACCAGAGAGTATACCTCGATCGCGACAGAACACAAGGAGAAAGGACTACACTGAAAGAGAGAGAGTACAGAGACGCAAGGAGGAACGAGAGGCAATGATGAAGATGAGCAGGACACAGACACAGGAGGAAGGGCAAACACACCCCGCAGAGTCTCCCACCGAAAGACTCCAACTGTGACAATCCCAACGCAGCTGAACAACCCAAACCACAATCCACTCACTGTTCCCTCTTCCAGCAACACCCACATCACAAACCTCATCTCAACAGCTGTCCCTTATGTGCATTCTGACCCCACCCCATCATCACAAACCCCACCTACACCACAGCGCCCCATAGGCCCCCACCAAGGCTCCCGCTCCCCCAACTCCAATATTCTTGCAGGACCACAGTGATAGAAAAGAAGCTGAAAGTTTGGTACACAAACGCGGATGGAATAACGAATAAACATGAGGAGTGGCACGAAAGAATCAGTGAGAAATCCCCAGACATCATAGCAGTCACAGAAACAAAACTCACTGAGAGAATAACAGACACAATCTTCCCACCTGGATATCAGATCCTGAGAAAAGATAGAAGGAGTAGAGGGGCAGGAGGAGTTGCACTGCTCATAAGAAACCGATGGGGATTTGAGGAAATGGAAGGCATGGACGTGATTGGAGAAAGAGACTACAAAGTAGGTACAATTCAGTCTGGAGAACATAAAGTAGTCATTGGAGTGATGTATAACCCACCACAGAACTGCAGGAGGCTAAGAGAGGAGCACGAAGAAAACAACAGGGTGATGGTGGACACACTGGCTGAGGTGGCAAGAAGAGCTCACTCGAGCAGAGCAAAGTTACTGGTAATGGGCGATTTCAACCACAGGGAGATCGACTGGGAAAACCTGGAGCCCCAAGGGGGTCCAGAAACATGGAGAGCCAAGATGATGGATGTGGTACTTGAAAACCTCATGCATCAACATGTCAGGGACACAACCAGAGAGAGAGGGGAGGATGAGCCAGCAAGACTGGATCTTGTGTTCACCCTGAGCAGTTCAGACATTGAGGACATCACTTACGAGAGGCCCCTTGGAGCTAGCGATCACGTGGTTCTGAGTTTTGATTATATAGTAGAGTTACAAGTGGAGAAGGTAACAGAAACTGAATGGGAAAAGCCAAACTGCAAAAGGGGGGACTACTGTTACGACTTAATCTTCACCGTAACAATAGGGGCACAAATAACTCTCCATTTTTTTTTTTGTTAGTTTTATTTTATTACCAATCATTTAGTTTCATTGGTACTTGGTTAGTGAATTAAAATAGGCACAAGCAATTATAAATGAAATACTATATAGCAAGAAACCTAATCTTACGTTCAAATTCTTATTAACAGAGTATGATACAATAATTTCAATTGATAATACACTAATTTCACAATTCATCGCTTTTAGAAAGGTCTAGGGTGACGAAATAGTTATCTTTCAGAAGAGACATGAATTACCAGACTTCAGGAAATTAATGGCAAAGGCAAGACAATAGACTTGGTTTACAGTTTTAGTTTAAGCTAGGAGCTTTGGGTTGAAGACCCGTACCGAGTCAGAGCTAGGAGCTGACTGACTCACTCAACTACTCCATAGTATGACTTCAGCTCGGCCAGAAGGCGACGCGTGGCGTCAATTCTGGAACCACCAATTGGTCACTACAGTAGTGGTTACACATTCGTAATACCTAACCTAATATAATAATATAATATAATACAATATAATATAGTACAATGAGAGTACTTTTGATGATTTATACTGTACCCGATAATAATATATAGTCTAACCTGCTTTATCTTACTAGTAATAAAGTGGGTCGCGATACATTATTACAGAACTTATTTTAATCAGGCATTTTATTTTTGTATATAATGGAGTGTGAAGGAGGGGCACATAACAACTACACAGGTATGAGGAACTTCCTGCAGGAGGATCAGTGGGACAGAGACCTGGTAGGAAAATCAGTAAATGAGATGATGGAATATGTAGCAACAAAGTGCAAGGAGGCAGAGGAAAGGTTTGTTACCAAGGGAAACAGAAATAATAGGAAGACCAAAACGAGTCCTTGGTTTACCCGAAGGTGTAGGGAGGCAAAAACTAAGTGCACCAGAGAATGGAAAAGGTACAGGAGGCAAAGGACCCAGGAAAATAAGGAGATTAGTAGAAGAGCCAGAAACGAGTATGCACAGATAAGGAGGGAGGCCCAGCGACAGTACGAAAACGACATAGCATCGAAAGTCAAGTCTGACCCGAAACTGCTGTATAGCCACATTAGGAGGAAGGCAACAGTCAAAGACCAGGTGATAAGGCTGAGGAAAGAAGGTAGAGAACTCACAAGAAACGATCAAGAGGTATGTGAGGAGCTCAACATGAGATTTAAGGAAGTATTTACAGTGGAGACAGGAAGGCCTCTCGGGATGACATACATACAGATGAGGAGGAGGTGAAGAAACTGCTAAGGCACATCGATACCTCAAAGGCAATGGGAGGGAGAAGCAGGAAGGCCAGGACGAATGAAGCCAAACTACAAGAAAGGGGACTACACAGGAATGAGGAACTACCTGAACGGGGTTCAGTGGGACAGAGAACTGGCAGGGAAGCCAGTTAATGAGATGATGGAATATGTAGCAACAAAATGCAAGGAGGCTGAGGAGAGGTTTGTACCCAAGGGTAACAGGATTAATGAAAAAGCCAGGATGAGCCCATGGTTTACCCAAAGGTGCAGGGAGGCAAAAACCAAGTGTGCTAGGGAATGGAAGAAATATAGAAGGCAAAGGACCCAGGAGAATAAGGAGAACAGTCGTAGAGCCAGAAACGAATATGCACAGATAAGAAGGGAGGCCCAAAGACAATATGAAAATGACATAGCAGCGAAAGCCAAATCTGACCCGAAACTGTTGTACAGCCACATCAGGAGGAAAACAACAGTCAAGGACCAGGTAATCAGGCTAAGGAAGGAAGGAGGAGAGACAACAAGAAATGACCGTGAAGTATGTGAAGAACTCAACAAGAGATTCAAAGAAGTGTTCACAGAGGAGACAGAAGGGACTCCAGAAAGACGGAGAGGTGGGGCACACCACCAAGTGCTGGACACAGAGCACACAACCGAGGAAGAAGTGAAGAGGCTTCTGAGTGAGCTAGATACCTCAAAGGCAATGGGGCCAGATAACATCTCCCCATGGGTATTGAGAGAGGGAGCAGAGGCGCTATGTGTACCCCTAACAACAATATTCAATACATCTATCGAAACAGGGAGATTGCCTGAGGCATGGAAGACAGCAAATGTAGTCCCAATCTTTAAAAAAGGAGACAGACATGAAGCATTAAACTACAGACCAGTGTCACTGACATGTATAGTATGCAAAATCATGGAGAAGATTATCAGGAGAAGAGTGGTGGAACACCTAGAAAGGAATGATCTCATCAACAGCAGCCAACATGGTTTCAGGGACGGGAAATCCTGTGTCACAAACCTACTGGAGTTCTATGACATGGTGACAGCAGTAAGACAAGAGAGAGAGGGGTGGGTGGATTGCATTTTCTTGCACTGCAAGAAGGCGTTTGACACAGTTCCACACAAGAGATTGGTGCAAAAACTGGAGGACCAAGCAGGGATAACAGGGAAGGCACTACAATGGATCAGGGAATACTTGTCAGGAAGACAGCAGCGAGTCATGGTACGTAGGGAGGTGTCAGAGTGGGCACCTGTGACCAGCGGGGTCCCGCAGGGGTCAGTCCTAGGACCAGTGCTGTTTCTGGTATTTGTGAACGACATGACGGTAGGAATAGACTCTGAGGTGTCCCTGTTTGCAGATGACGTGAAGTTGATGAGAAGAATACACTCGATCGAAGACCAGGCAGAACTACAAAGGGATCTGGACAGGCTGCAGACCTGGTCCAGCAATTGGCTCCTGGAGTTCAATCCCACCAAGTGCAAAGTCATGAAGATTGGGGAAGGGCAAAGAAGGCCGCAGACGGAGTACAGTCTAGGGGGTCAGAGACTACAAACCTCACTCAAGGAAAAAGATCTTGGGGTGAATATAACACCAGGCACATCTCCTGAAGCGCGCATCAACCAAATAACTGCTGCAGCATATGGGCGCCTAGCAAACCTCAGAACAGCATTCCGACATCTTAATAAGGAATCATTCAGGACCCTGTACACCGTGTATGTTAGGCCCATATTGGAGTATGCTGCACCAGTTTGGAACCCACACCTAGCCAAGCACGTGAAGAAACTAGAGAAAGTGCAAAGGTTTGCAACAAGACTATTCCCAGAGCTAAGAGGTATGTCCTACGAGGAGAGGTTAAGGGAAATCAACCTGACGACACTGGAGGACAGGAGAGATAGGGGGGACATGATAACGACATACAAAATACTGAGAGGAATTGACAAGGTGGACAAAGACAGGATGTTCCAGAGATTGGACACAGTAACAAGGGGACACAGTTGGAAGCTGAAGACACAAATGAATCACAGGGATGTTAGGAAGTATTTCTTCAGCCACAGAGTAGTCAGTAAGTGGAATAGTTTGGGAAGCGATGTAGTGGAGGCAGGATCGATACATAGCTTTAAGCAGAGGTATGATAAAGCTCACGGCTCAGGGAGAGTGACCTAGTAACGATCAGTGAAGAGGCGGGGCCAGGAGCTCGGACTCGACCCCCGCAACCTCAACTAGGTGAGTACAACTAGGTGAGTACCGGACAACATCTCCTCATGGGTCCTTAGAAAGGGAGCGGATATGTTGTGTGTGCCACTTACCACAATCTTTAACACGTCCCTGGAAACTGGGCAACTACCTGAGGTATGGAAGACGGCAAATGTAGTTCCCATTTTTAAAAAAGGAGACAGAAAAGAGGCACTAAACTATAGACCTGTGTCACTGACGTGTATAGTATGCAAAGTTATGGAGAAGATTATCAGGAGGAGAGTGGTGGAGCACCTGGAACGGAACAAGAGTATAAATGCCAACCAGCATGGATTCATGGAAGGAAAATCCTGTGTCACAAACTTCTGGAGTTTTATGATAAAGTAACAGAAGTAAGACACGAGAGAGAGGGGTGGGTTGATTGCATCTTCTTGGACTGCAAGAAGGCCTTTGACACAGTTCCTCACAAGAGATTAGTGCAGAAGCTGGAGGATCAGGCTCATATAACAGGAAAGGCACTGCAATGGATCAGAGAATACCTGACAGAGAGGCAACAACGACTCATGGTACGTAATGATGTATCACAATGGGCACCTGTGAAGAACGGGGTCCCACAGGGGTCGGTCCTAGGACCAGTGCTATTTTGGTATATGTGAACGACATGATGGAAGGGTTAGACACAGAAGTGCCCCTGTTCGCAGACGATGTGAAGTTAATGAGAAGAATTAAATCAGATGAGGACCGGGCAGGACTTCAAAGAGACCTGGACAGACTGGACACCGGGTCCAGCAACTGGCTTCTCGAATTTAATCCCGCCAAATGCAAAGTCATGAAGATAGGGGAAGGGCAAAGAAGACCGCAGACAGAGTATAGGCTAGGTGACCAAAGACTGCAAACCTCGCTCAAAGAGAAAGAGCTTGGAGTGAGTATAACACCGAGCATGTCTCCGGAAGCACACATCAACCAGGTAACTGCTGCAGCATATGGGCGCCTGGCAAACCTGAGAACAGCGTTCCGATACCTTAATAAGGAATCGTTCAAGACACTGTACACCATGTACGTCAGGCCCATACTGGAGTATGCAGCACCTGTTTGGAACCCGCACTTGATAAAGCACGTCAAGAAACCAGAGAAAGTGCAAAGGTTTGCGACAAGGTTAGTTCCAGAGCTAAGGGGAATGTCTTATGAAGAAAGGTTAAGGGAAATCGGCCTGACGACACTAGAGGACAGGAGGGTCAGGGGAGACATGATAACGACATATAAAATACTGTGCGGAATAGACAAGGTGGACAATGACAGGATGTTCCAGGGAGGGGACACAGAAATAAGAAGCCACAATTGGAAGTTGAAGACACAGATGAGTCAGAGAGATATTAGGAAGTATTTCTTCAGTCATAGAGTTGTAAGGCAGTGGAATAGCCTAGAAAGTGATGTAGTGGAGGCAGGAACCATACATAGTTTTAAGACGAGGTTTGATAAAGCTCATGGAGCGGGGAGAGAGAGGGCCTAGTAGCAACCGGTGAAGAGGCGGGGCCAGGAGCTAGGACTCGACCCCTGCAACCACAAATAGGTGAGTACACACACACACTCCTCGTACTATCCCCGGACAACACTCTGCTAAGCTCTCGCTTATCCGTCCATCTACCTGTACATTTTCCTTCTATTTTGATATGCATAATTATCTTAAATTTTCTTTAAATTTTTCATTGATTTACCTTGAACTTTTCTTCCACGTATCCATTTTCCTTCCACTTACCTTCATTTTCCCTTAAGGTACCCATTTTCCCCCATTCATTGACCTTTAATTTCCATTCCATTTGTCCAGGCACTCTCTCCTTCTTCTTAAGGGACAATCTGGCCACCGCCTCCCTGAGTCTCCGTGGCTGGCGTCCACAAGTCTGGCAGATGTGGCAAGAGAGGGCCAGACAGCGTCTCTTTAGTGTGGACACCCGGAGACGACGTGGGCGTGGCGACCTGTTGCGCTTTACTCTGCTGGACGCAGAGGACACCCTACGGACGCTCACACAAGACGACCGTAAAAGAGGCGGTCGACCGAAGAGAGGAGAGAGGGAGGGGAATATTTCTCCCTTTAAACAAAACCAAATACACCCGCAGTGTGCAGCACACTGCTCTGTGTGCAGATATAAAATTCTTTATGAGTTACATGGTGGGTGCACCAACAGTGGCGTAGCTACACAACATGAGAACTGAACAGTAGGAAAAACCTTGCCAGTTCCCTTTGAGTGTGACCTTGTGGAGGAAACCAAGCTACCTACGTTTCTCCTGTCATATACTATCACACAGGATGGGTTATATACATTAAGCAATAAAACCTGTCAGCCTAACATGGGAGACTTCAGTAGGGCAGCGAGGATGTTGTCCAGCAGTCAGCCACAGGTTCAGTAGTCACAGCAATATTACAGGTTTGTTTCCAGCTGGAGTTACTATTATTTGGAAACTGAAGGTGACGGTAGCTAGACTAACAAGATGCAAGGGGCTGCCGGGAAGGGTTTTCCCAGCTGGTTAGGGGATGCGACAGTGATAAAGCTTCTCCAGCTTCTGTACACTTGCTTAATGTCTATCATACTGACTCTCATTTTAACTCTGTCACTCACGTTCTGTCATGCTTTCAGCAGCTGAGACATTTACTGAAACTGATAAACCCATCTGGCTCTAGATCCATTCTACTCGATTAATTAATTTTGTATACAAGAGCTCGTATCATATTCTAAAAAACAGGAATTTACATATGCATGCCCACTGGGCATGCATATATAAATGCATATGAAGATATCGGATGCATATGTAAATATCAGAACCAGACATACTGGATATGGTTCATTCACTTTGGCACCAAAAAGAACAAAATAAGCTGAAATGATCTTCAATAATAATAATAATAATAATAATAATAATAATAATAATAATAATAATAATAATAATAATAATAATAATAATAATAATAATAATAATAATAAACAATATGTGAGTGAAACACAGAAACAAGATGGAGAGGCATGAGGCTCGGTCAGCACAGAAATTTGCAACAAGACAAACGACAATATTTCACTCAGGTATTTTACCATTGTCACAAAAAGCTGGAAAAACCTTTTGCATTAACAGTTGTAATTCGGAACTTAATGTTAGCAAGGAAGTAACAATTTATTATTTGAATATTCTTATCATTAAGTGAAATATTTTGTCAGGCAGCCAAAAACCTATTAAATTAACTAGCATATAAGAAAGCTCTTTCTTATCTCCACAATGTTACGACTTTATCACCCGGTGATATTTACAAGAGACAACGAGAACACAAATACTAAATGATAAAGACACTAGAGGCAGCACAAACATTATGATAATTACGTTCCTCGTGTGTCTTCCTCACCTGATACATTAAATCATGATATGACCACAACAAGCGCTCTTAGTCGTGCACAGGAGGTGAGGGAATCACTGGGAAACAGTAAATCAAACAGTGATTTACAAAAATATGAAAACTTGGCGATTCAGTATAGTGCTAAAGAAAGATTCCTTGTAGGGAGTTGCGCATTTTGAGAAGACGCAAGACAATGCTAAGAGAGTTTTCGAACATTCATAAGGCGTGTCATGACAATACTAAGAGAGTTTGTAACTAATGAACATGCAACATATGGGAATCTTTACTGAAGAAACGTTTCGCCACACAGTGGCTTCATCAGTCTTATACAAAGCAGGAAGGTGTAAGGAGAGGAGGGGTTTGAGGTAATCAGTCCCTCAGCCTGGAGTCGATGTGTTCAGTCCATCAGTCTTGGAGAAAGTACAGCACAGGGCCGTAGCAGTGGCTTATATACTGTAGTCAGGTAAAGCGAAGCAGGAGGAGGCGGGGTCATAGTGGAACCATCCACTAGTCTAAGTAAGAAACGTTTCGCCACTGTGGCGAAACGTTTCTTCAATAAAGATTCCCATATGTTGCATAAGTGTCTCAATTCTTCATCTTGTCGGTTTTCAAAACCATTCATTACAACTAATGAGCAGTAGACTTTGATAAGAAATATGATGACAAAAGTAACCCAAACTATATGGAACTCAAAGACAAACACAGAGGAAAAAAATTGAAAACTAAAACACTGAACATTAAAAGAGCAACAAACCAAGAAGAATAAAGAGAGATAACGACAAAGACAAAGCATCAAGTTCATATCACTGCGCTAAACACTTCGCAGATAAAGTATAAAAACTCTCTAGGGTCCCCCAAGACACTGTCAATTGCAAATTATAAAAAGTACACTATAAATTAAAAATCAACTAACGAAATGTTATATGGAGAATTACACATAAAAGAACAGCACAATCGAAAATAGTACAAGAATGGTATGCAGTACTGACAATATGAAAACTGAGACGTGTGCAACATCCGGGTATCTTTATTGTAGACGTTTCGCCATCCAGTAGCTTTATCAGTGTTGTAGATGAATGGTTCACAGAACCGACACGTTGATAAATTAGACACATGTGCAACTCTTGGGTATCTTTATTAAGGAAACGTTTCGCCACACAGTGGCGACATCAGTCCATATACAGGAGAAACTTGAAGAACAGGAGGAGAATGAGGTAATCAGTCCCTCAACCTTGACTCGATGTGGTCAGTCCATCAATCTTGAATCTATCTATTCAATCAATCTATTGAATCAATCTATTCAAGATTGATGGACTGACCACATCGACTCAAGGTTGAGGGACTGATTACCTCATTCTCCTCCTGTTCTTCAAGTTTCTCCTGTGTATGGACTGATGAAGCCACTGTGTGGCGAAACGTTTCCTTAATAAAGATACCCAAGAGTTGCACATGTGTCTAATTTATCAGCTTTATCAATACAGATTTTAGGATATAATTTGAAGACAGTAGAACTATATACAAAAGATGAGGTAATCAGTCCCTCAGCCTTGAAGTTGGTGTGAAGAAGACCGTAATCGTGAAGATTCTGGAGCAATCAAATCAAATCATGTCAAATACGACCAGAGCTACTGTAAGATGGGGAGGAAGAAGGATGGTGAAGGATGGAAGTACTGGAAAAGGATGGGAGGGTGAAGGAGAGGAGGGTAAGAAAGGTAAGTGGCCCAATTTCTTTGGTGCAAGTGGTACAATGTACTGCAGGCCCCTATAGAGAGGGATGAAGGACGTCGGTACTTGGCTCCAAGGAAAGGGTGTCGAGGGCGATGGCATCAGAGAGACAGGTAATGCAGGTGAATGGTTGGAGGAAAGCTTGTTAATATGCATATCCGTTTTGGACAGAGCAGAACTGCGTTCTGGAGAGGTGCATCACTTTATAAGGATAGTTGCCAGGCGTAGCAGAGTTCTTGAGAGGGCGGAGTAACTCATCAACGGTGGCGCTGCTTCCAAGTTTACAAACGAACTTAACAGTGCCATCTTGAAGTCGCTGGGCGAGTTCTGGGCGAAACATTTCGGTGGTAAACTGTGTCATGGCATAGAACAAGACACCAGGTATAGAGAAGTGTCGAGACTCAGTAGCAGAAGCAGGCGAGATTGCTGAATGGACAGTGGCAGTGATGTTGGAAGTCGAGGTCGTTGATTGGTTCTTGGCAGTGGTGGCGGCAGGAGGTGGAGGCGGTTTTTCATTGGTGGGGGTTGGCGGAGGCTCGACGGGCAGCGAGGCCTCTGATTGGTCCATTGTAGTGGTAGAGGCTTGAGGCGGAGGTGGTCTCTCATTGGTGGATTCCGAAGTAGAGCAGGTGGCGTCTGCAGATAACATATCTTGCAAGTCATCTGGTGCCTTGAAGCTGAGGACTTTTGGAATTATTTTCAAGATATCAGCTGAAGGAGGACTAGCTGGGAAGTTGAATGATGGCATATTGTTGAGGGCAAGAAGTTCATTTATAGATGTGCTAAAAGAATCCGGGTGTGCTGCATTGCGCATGTGTGCATACATCATACAGTAATAAATTTTCGTGGAGATATCGCCTGGTAGAGAGGCGGTGGGCAGTGGAGGCTGCTGAGTGGCTTGTAGAAGCTTGGTGGTTGTAGATTGAAGTTTGGCTACTGCAGCATAAGTAGGAGAGTTTCCTGTCGTCCTCTTAAAGTCTTCCTTTAGCTTTTTTGAGAGGATCTCCTTACGAACAGGACATTTGACTGCCAGAGTATGGTGGTCACTCTTACAGTTGATGCAGGTGGGAACAGCAGTAGAGGTGCAGGAACGAAAGTCATGACCTTAATGTGAAGAACAGGTGGAACAGATCTTCTTGTTCTTCACATGACAGTTTGTAGTTGAATGATTGTAGGAGTAGCAAGTCCAGCAAGGTGTTATATGGCTGAAGCGTTCTGGTTCAATTTGCCGAGAGTTGATGAAGTAGTAGGAGATGGCCAGGCCATCAGAGAGCGCTCTAGCTGCCATGCTGACGTCAAGAAACGTGATCTTGAGCATCGAGGAAGCGTTGGGGATCTTTACAACAGAGTCAGTCTTGCCCAGGTGTTTAGGCCTTCCAGTGATGACTTAATGACCTCGGTGGACATGTATGTGATGAGCCTATCAAGGCGTTTCATGAGCACAGACCGTTTAGCTAGCATGTAAGGTGAGATGGAGATGGTAAAGCCATGGTCGTCTAAGGTCTTCATTGCAGGAGGTGTGAGTACCTTGTCAGCTTTCTCATCATCAATAAAGGTGACAATGAAAGCTTCTTTCAGAGAAGTAATTTCCGAGAACTTGACTTGCAGACTGGTGTTGAGAGAGGACGCAAGTTCCAGCTTCGTGGCATCGTTGATGACAGCAGTCTTGGGTTTAATCCTCACACGATGAGACATCGTGGAGATGGAAGAGGGTCCCTTACCCAACGGGGATCGTAGGGAGACTGGGTGACAAGAGTAGGAGCGTCTGTGACCGTTCAGGACGAAGTCTACAGAGCGAATCCTGTGTATCGTGTGTATCAGTGTGTGTCTGTATCTGGTTTCATTCTGGAACAGAGGCAAGGAGACTGG
>NW_027198582.1:0-5000 GCF_038502225.1 Cherax quadricarinatus | reverse complement strand
AATACTGTAGACGATACACCATCAGTATAACTGCTGCTGTAACTATAAACACTGTAGAAGGTACACCATCAGTATAACTGTTATTATATTAAACGAAGTTACTAGTTGCTATACATTAAAACATAACTCTTCCTACTAAAACAAAATAAATAGTGAATGGACAGTCAAGGTTTTCCTGTCACAAAGGAAAAAGCGTTTAAACTTAAGGTTTCCTCACTGCCATCAAATATGTATTTCTTACTGAGAGAAGGTCTCAGCTCCCTGACACGACAAGCAAAGAAAATTTCTGGTTTATCATCCTTTAATTTAGTGTGTTTCAGGTTGGTATATTGTTACGCTGCAGGGATTAATATGTTGTGAAGACAAATACAGAGGTGGATGCATATGTTTTATTAAACCTTAATTTAACTTTCTCATCAAGTTTGACCATTGTAGCCGAAACGCTGGGTCATCATTTCAATGGGATTGAATCTTCGTCTTCAGGAGAACTGAACGTCATTACCTAAGGTTTTGATTATGGACCTTCAGTGAGTTCTACTGTCGTTCTTAAACGAGATGGCCATCCTCCTGAAAACAGTTATCTACGAGGAATTCTGTGCAATTTCTGGAAAGGATGAGCCGTCGTTCTAACTGCTATGAGAATAGCGGATATTTGCAGATTAATTTATATCCTATAGCCGTCCTACTTATAAAATGATTATATCGCTTGGCTGATTAATTCGGTATACTCAAGTAGGTTAAATTATAATTTATAAAGGGTTACATTTTCATATTCCTAGCATTTAAGAAATTGAATATCTTTCCCTCGTTAAGTTGTATCTTATCTTCAGAGGGGATGAATATCTTTTTCCGGAATCTTGCACACTTAAAACGGAACCTTGAGCATCGTAAGCATCTTTGTGGTATAAGAATATAACAAGACTCAAGAAATCGTAATGACACGATTGCAAACAAACCATACCCCCGGCCGGGATTGAACCCGCGGTCATAGAGTCTCAAAACTCCAGCCCGTCGCGTTAGCCACTAGACCAGCTAGCCACAATAAGATTCATCCAACTAGGTTCAATCCCGGCCGGGGGTATGGTTTGTTTGCAATCGTGTCATTACGATTTCTTGAGGCATGTTGACGGCAGTGAAGGGACTTGAGCTAGAGTTCGTCACGGCCACGCTAGCTGGAGATTCGTCTGTAAAAACTTGCATTTGTGGTCACAGAGGTGCCTGTGCTAACCTTCCTATGGTGTAGAAATATACCTAGTTGGATGAATCTTATTGTGGCTAGCTGGTCTAGTGGCTAACGCGACGGGCTGGAGTTTTGAGACTCTATGACCGCGGGTTCAATCCCGGCAGGGGGTATGGTAAGAATATAACAACATACGAAAGAAGAACAGTGCAGCAGTCCTACTGACCCATGTAAAGCAAGTCCATGTTACCCTCCGGCTTGTCCCAATGCCCCACCTAGTCAGGTCACTTCCACTGAAAGAAGGAGCACCGCATCAGACCTAGTAGCACAAGCTAATCAGGTCCAACTCACACCTACACCCACTCATGTATTTATCTAACCTTTTTTTAAATACACAACGTTTTAGCCTCTATAACTGTACTCAGGAGTTTGTTTCACTCATCCACAACTCTGTTACCAAACCAGTGCTAAAATTTTATCTTATACGTAAATTTTGTACCAAAAGAACCTTATAACAAGCGAAATTTAATTTAACCTAAACCAACTAAATTTATTTTAGTTAAGTTTACAATACTTTAATAATAAATGAACACAACGAAATATATTTTTTTCGTAAGGTTCAGAATGATTTTTGAGAAATTATTGCATACACAAATTTTTGCTTGCCTTATTCGACAAGAAAAGCGTTGCTATTTAAGTCAAAATCGCAAGTGTTATCTAATCGGCACGATATGTGTATATATATATATAATATATATATATAAATATATAAATATATAAATATATATATATATATATATATATATATATATATATATATATATATATATATATATATATATATATATATATATATATACATATATATATATATATATATATATATATATATATATATATATATATATATATATATATATATATATATATATATATATATATATATATATATTTTATTATTTTTTTTTTTATTATCACACTGGCCGATTCCCACCAAGGCAGGGTGGCCCGAAAAAGAAAAACTTTCACCATCATTCACTCCATCACTGTCTTGCCAGAAGGGTGCTTTACACTACAGTTTTTAAGCTGCAACATTAACACCCCTCCTTCAGAGTGCAGGCACTGTACTTCCCATCTCCAGGACTCAAGTCCGGCCTGCCGGTTTCCCTGAACCCCTTCATAAATGTTACTTTGCTCACACTCCAACAGCACGTCAAGTATTAAAAACCATTTGTCTCCATTCACTCCTATCAAACACGCTCACGCATGCCTGCTGGAAGTCCAAGCCCCTCGCACACAAAACCTCCTTTACCCCCTCCCTCCAACCTTTCCTAGGCCGACCCCTACCCCGCCTTCCTTCCACTACAGACTGATACACTCTTGAAGTCATTCTGTTTCGCTCCATTCTCTCCACATGTCCGAACCACCTCAACAACCCTTCCTCAGCCCTCTGGACAACAGTTTTGGTAATCCCGCACCTCCTCCTAACTTTCAAACTACGAATTCTCTGCATTATATTCACACCACACATTGCTCTCAGACATGACATCTCCACTGCCTCCAGCCTTCTCCTCACTGCAACATTCATCACCCATGCTTCACACCCATATAAGAGCGTTGGTAAAACTATACTCTCATACATTTCCCTCTTTGCCTCCAAGGACAAAGTTCTTTGTCTCCAGAGACTCCTAAGTGCACCACTCACCCTTTTCCCCTCATCAATTCTATGATTCACCTCATCTTTCATAGACCCACCCGCTGACACGTCCACTCCCAAATATCTGAATACATTCACCTCCTCCATACTCTCTCCCTCCAATCTGATATCCAGTCTTTCATCACCTAATCTTTTTGTTATCCTCATAACCTTACTCTTTCCTGTATTCACTTTCAATTTTCTTCTTTTGCACACCCTACCAAATTCATCCACCAATCTCTGCAACTTCTCTTCAGAATCTCCCAAGAGCACAGTGTCATCAGAAAAGAGCAACTGTGACAACTCCCACTTTATGTGTGATTCTTTATCTTTTAACTCCACGCCTCTTGCCAAGACCCTCGCATTTACTTCTCTTACAACCCCATCTATAAATATATTAAACAACCACGGTGACATCACACATCCTTGTCTAAGGCCTACTTTTACTGGGAAATAATTTCCCTCTTTCCTACATACTCTAACTTGAGCCTCACTATCCTCGTAAAAACTCTTCACTGCTTTCAGTAACCTACCTCCTACACCATACACCTGCAACATCTGCCACATTGCCCCCCTATCCACCCTGTCATACGCCTTTTCCAAATCCATAAATGCCACAAAGACCTCTTTAGCCTTATCTAAATACTGTTCACTTATATGTTTCACTGTAAACACCTGGTCCACACACCCCCTACCTTTCCTAAAGCCTCCTTGTTTATCTGCTATCCTATTCTCCGTCTTACTCTTAATTCTTTCAATAATAACTCTACCATACACTTTGCCAGGTATACTCAACAGACTTATCCCCCTATAATTTTTGCACTCTCTTTTATCCCCTTTGTCTTTATACAAAGGAACTATGCATGCTCTCTGCCAATCCCTAGGTACCTTACCCTCTTCCATACATTTATTAAATAATTGCACCAACCACTCCAAAACTATATCCCCACCTGCTTTTAACTTTTCTATCTTTATCCCATCAATCCCGGCTGCCTTACCCCCTTTCATTTTACCTACTGCCTCACGAACTTCCCCCACACTCACAACTGGCTCTTCCTCACTCCTACAAGATGTTATTCCTCCTTGTCATATACACGAAATCACAGCTTCCCTATCTTCATCAACATTTAACAATTCCTCAAAATATTCCCTCCATCTTCCCAATACCTCTAACTCTCCATTTAATAACTCTCCTCTCCTATTTTTAACTGACAAATCCATTTGTTCTCTAGGCTTTCTTAACTTGTTAATCTCACTCCAAAACTTTTTCTTATTTTCAACAAAATTTGTTGATAACATCTCACCCACTCTCTCATTTGCTCTCTTTTTACATTGCTTCACCACTCTCTTAACCTCTCTCTTTTTCTCCATATACTCTTCCCTCCTTGCATCACTTCTACTTTGTAAAAACTTCTCATATGCTAACTTTTTCTCCCTTACTACTCTCTTTACATCATCATTCCACCAATCGCTCCTCTTCCCTCCCGCACCCACTTTCCTGTAACCACAAACTTCTGCTGAACACTCTAACACTACATTTTTAAACCTACCCCATACCTCTTCGACCCCATTGCCTATGCTCTCATTAGCCCATCTATCCTCCAATAGCTGTTTATATCTTACCCTAACTGCCTCCTCTTTTAGTTTATAAACCTTCACCTCTCTCTTCCCTGATGCTTCTATTCTCCTTGTATCCCATCTACCTTTTACTCTCAGTGTAGCTACAACTAGAAAGTGATCTGATATATCTGTGGCCCCTCTATAAACATGTACATCCTGAAGTCTACTCAACAGTCTTTTATCTACCAATACATAATCCAATATATATACGTATATATATATATATATATATATATATATATATATATATATATATATATATATATATATATATATACATATATATATATATATATATATATATATATATATATATATATATATATATATATATATATATATATATATATATATATACATATATATATATATATATATATATATATATATATATATATATATATATATATATATATATATATATATATATATATATATATATATATATATATATATATATATATATATATATATATATATATTCAAACAAGCTCATATACGTGT
>NW_027198581.1:0-42529 GCF_038502225.1 Cherax quadricarinatus | reverse complement strand
CCCTGGTCTGGACATCAACATCACCCAGGCTGGACATCAACATCACCAAAGTTGGACATCAACATCACCCAGGTTGGACATCAACATCACCCAGGCTTGACATCAACATCACCCAGGCTGGACATCAACATCACCCAGGCTGGACATCAACATCACCCAGGCTGGACATCACCATCACCCAGGCTGGACATCAACATCACCAAGGCTGGACATCAACATCACTCAGGCTGGACATCACCGTCATCCAGGCTGGACATCAACATCACCCAGGCTGGACATCAACATCACCCAGGCTGGACATCAACATCACCCAGGCTGGACATCAACATCACCAAAGTTGGACATCAACATCACCCAGGTTGGACATCAACATCACCCAGGCTTGACATCAACATCACCCAGGCTGGACATCAACATCACCCAGGCTGGACATCAACATCACCCAGGCTGGACATCACCATCACCCAGGCTGGACATCAACATCACCAAGGCTGGACATCAACATCACTCAGGCTGGACATCACCGTCATCCAGGCTGGACATCAACATCACCCAGGCTGGACATCAACATCACCCAGGCTGGACATCAACATCACCCAGGCTGGACATCACCATCACCCAGGCTGGACATCAACATCACCCAGGCTGGACATCAACATCACCTAGGCTGGACATCAACATCACTCAGGCTGGACATCACCATCACCCAGGCTGGACATCAACATCACCCAGGCTGGATATCAACATCACCCAGGCTGGACATCAACATCACCCAGGCTGGACATCAACATCACCCAGGCTGGACATCAACATCACCCAGGCTGGACATCAACATCACCCAGGCTGGACATCAACATCACCCATATCATGTGGGAGTTCGATACGTGGATTAGGGTAGAAATACTCACGTAGGCTGTTATTACTTATAATTGCTGTTATGTGGAGGGAGCCCGCAGCCGTTACCTGTCTCCTTGGTTACACTCGTAATACTGACTAGCCGGCTGGCCAGTACCCCGTAGTGGGTCTTTTGAAATAGTGTCAGCTCAGCACAATATGAAAGACCGTGACTCAAGACGGTTGGTCGTTGGGTCAACGGACAGGTTACTGGTAACTGGTTACTACTACTGAGACTGGTAACTGGTTACTACTACTGAGAGCTCGGCGACGCTAACGTATGTCGTCCCGACATACAACTAATACAAACTAGAGATGGCAGGTATACGGCTTGGGCTGATTCTATACAATGTCAAAGTACACAACATTAAACATTATAGATACATAAGTAGAACATTAGAATGAAAGCGTACGTAACTGAAACTGTAATGCAATACAAGGTATACTATAGTACAACTTAAAACTCAACAAATGAACAACGAACTCAACGTTGAGATTACAAGTGATAAAAACAAAAATTTTGATCGATCGATCTGTATTCGTGTGATCTACGGATTCTGAGGAAGGAATATATACAAAGAAAGAGTGTTTAACAGAAAGGCAGATTCGGTGCACGCAAATCTAGACTGTTAACTCTCAGAATGCGGAGAGAACACAAACACAAAAAAAAATTCTTGAATACTGATAAGTTGATACTGTAATTATTCATCTATACAGGTTATTTACATTTAACCCCAACTCTGCTAGGGTAAGATTGGCATATGCAGAATGGGTGTCATCTCTGGGAGGATCAAACTCTGTAGCATTGGCTAACTCATGCTGTATTTGAGGCAAATCTGAATTGGAAGTTACAAATGATACTTGAGGATTTCTCAATACCTGTCGTGTACGTAGGGAATAACGACATTCAGGTTGATCGTCTGACTGAGTATCAGAGGAAGAGAGTACAGGATCAGGAGGATTGTCAGTGTCTGTCACATTAGTCTGGGTTGGAACATCATTATCATCACATACTAACTTCATATGATCCAAATGCGATTCTTTATACTGACCAGTACTAATCTCTCTAACCTTATACTTATTACCAGTGATATGTTCAACTACGCGATAAGGACCAACAAACCTTTGATCAAGCTTTGGCATTGCAGACGTTTTGTTAAAATTAATCAGAATAACTCTCGAACCTACTTTGATTTTGGATGGCTTTGATCGAGTGTTTGCGACTCTTGTGAATTCAGCTGTTGATTTATGAAGTGTTTCTCGGATTCTTCTAAAAACACTTTGAGCTAAGCTGGTACGAGTTGCTACGAAATCATCAGGGTTGTAATTTGGTTTCGGATTAGAATATAACAACTCATAAGGCAAACGTTTATCTACACCGTACAATGCATAATGTGGAGTGTCACCTATAGAAACATTGTAAGCAGAATTTATAGCACACTGCACATCAGGTATAACTTCATCCCAAGTTTCACTATTGGGATTGATAGTGGCTCTCAAGACATCAAGTACTTTCTTATTGGTTCGTTCCGCTAACCCATTGCTGGCAGGATGATGAGGAACAATGGTGGATTTAGAGATCTTGTACAAGGTACACAAATTTTCAAGAATTTCATTACAGAATTCACCTCCGTTATCTGTTACTAGGGACTTAGGAGTGGTATGCCTGCAGATAATGCGTTCTTTAAATGCTTTAGCTACTGTCTCGGCAGTCTTATCTGCAATAGGAACTAACTCGCAATATCTAGTGAAATGGTCTACCATAACACACAGATGTTTGTTACCTTGGAGGGAACATTGGAAATTAGTTAACAAATCTAGCGCAACTCTTTCCCAAGGTTCGCTAGTAGTTGGATACACTTGGATTGGATTAGGACCATTAGCATTGCCTTTATGTTGCATGCAGACACTACATTTCCTAACATACTCAGAAATATCAGTTGCCATTCGAGGCCAAAAGTATTTCAATCTGGCTTGTTTTACTGAACGATCCATACCAGGGTGTGCAACACCTGGTACATCGTGAACTAGCTGTAAGGCTACATTCACTAGTGACTGTGGAATTACTAACTGGTATACTCTTCTGCTAGGAGTACCCAGCTCGGCTGTTCGATACAGTAATTCTTGGTTCATGACAAAGTCACTGATGGTGCTGGTGGCTTCACAGTCAGAATGATCTTCCTGGAGCAGGAATCGAATCACACCAGAACACAAGGGATCGGTTCTTTCTTACTGGAGGAATGAACAAACTCGGTGGAGTGGATGACTGGAAGACGTGTAACGATGCACAAAGCACGGAGGAGCAGTTGGATGACAGGAGACAGGCTGGATGATAGGCTGACTGGCGTTCACTTCCACAGTCTGGCTTACTGACTGGCTTAATTGCAAAATCCGGGTCAACCCCTCGGAGATTGAAGCAATTAGCACACGAACTAAGCCAGGAGCTTGAAAAGGCTGCAACAGGCTTGCAGGCAATAGGTTTGAGGGGAGTAGGCGACTGCTGGTGGCTGGAGGTGCGCGAGGGTAGAGCTGGTGGCTGGAGGTTCACCTATGACCCTGCCGGCTACTCACAACAGTCTTCAAACGCCTTGAATTACCCTTAAAAACGTAAATCCACGCTCCACACCGCTGCACACCATTTATCATGTGGGAGTTCGATACGTGGATTAGGGTAGAAATACTCACGTAGGCTGTTATTACTTATAATTGCTGTTATGTGGAGGGAGCCCGCAGCCGTTACCTGTCTCCTTGGTTACACTCGTAATACTGACTAGCCGGCTGGCCAGTACCCAGTAGTGGGTCTTTTGAAATAGTGTCAGCTCAGCACAATATGAAAGACCGTGACTCAAGACGGTTGGTCGTTGGGTCAACGGACAGGTTACTGGTAACTGGTTACTACTACTGAGACTGGTAACTGGTTACTACTACTGAGACCCAGGCTGGACATCAACATCACCCAGGCTGGACATCAACATCACCCAGGCTGGACATCAACATCACCTAGGCTGGACATCAACATCACCCAGGCTGGACATCACCATCACCCAGGCTGGACATCAACATCACCCAGGCTGGATATCAACATCACCCAGGCTGGACATCAATATCACCCAGGTTGGACATCAACATCACCCAGGCTGGATATCAACATCACCCAGGCTGGACATCAACATCACCCAGGCTGGACATCAACATCACCCAGGCTGGACATCAACATCACCCAGGCTGGACATCAACATCACCTAGGCTGGACATCAACATCACCCAGACTGGATATCAACATCACCCAGGCTGGACATCAACATCACCCAGGCTGGATATCAACATCACCCAGGATGGAAAATTGAACGATTTAGTCTCTATGTTCAAAACGTGGGTAGCTTTATTCCCGAAACCTTTCGCCTGCTCAGCAGGCTTCTTCAGTTGAATGCGTGGTGGCAGTAGAAGAAAGTAAAGCCTTACTTGCTTGTAGCCTTGAATCTTGTTCTACCCTTGTAAACTTGTAGCCTAACTGGAATGTTGCCTCTTGTCTGGTGGCCAATATAGTCATGCAAGATTATAGCTTTGTAAGCTAACTTGTAGCCTTCCAAGCTCGTAACCTTGCAACCTTGCATTTCATATCTTGTAGAACTTCAGGCTTGTAGCTTCGTTAGCCTGTAGCCAAATAAGCCTCGAAGATAGGAACCTCGTTAGCTTGAGCCTTTAAACCTCTTAGCATTATAAGCTTGTGAGCTTGCAAGCTTTTACCTTTGCGGGGTTGTAGCTTTTTAGATTGTGTGTAGCCTTTCAGACTTGTAGTTTGCAATAGACTTGTAGATCTTATTTTCTGTCGGTTAACTTCTCTCGTAAATCTAGTTAAGCTCTTGATGCATAAATTCATATATATATATATATATATATATATATATATATATATATATATATATATATATATATATATATATATATATATATATATATATATATATATATATATATATATATATGTCGTGCCGAATAGGCAGAACTTGCGATCTTGGCTTAAATAGCAACGATCATCTTGCCATATAGGACAAGCGAAAATTTGTGTATGCAATAATTTCGCCAAAATTATTCTGAACCTAACGAAAAAGATATATTTCACTGTGTTTGTTTAGTATTAAATTACTGTAAACAAATCTAAAATATATTTAGTTGGGTTAGGCTAAAATAAATTGTTCTTGTTATAATAAGGTTAGGTAAGTTTTCTAAGATTCTTTTGGTGCAAAATTAAAAATTTTTACATTAACATTAATGAAAAAATATATCTTTAAACGTGTATGAGAAAATTTCAGAAAGAACTTAATTTTAAATAAGTTCTTGCTAATTGACCAGTTTTACATATTCGGCACGACATATATATATATATATATATATATATATATATATATATATATATATATATATATATATATATACATATATATATATATATATATATATATATATATATATATATATATATATATATATATACATATATTTGTGTGTGTGTGTGTATAGTTGCTGGTGATAACGTGCAAAAGATTTAAGGTATACGTTACAAATATATATGAAACACTTCATCCAACTCACTAGAGCTGGGTCGCATCCCCACGAAACAAAAAAAGTTACCCCTCTGAACCGCAACGCTGAGATGCTGGAACAGGATATTATGTGCGCTGGGATCTTTTGCCTAGCTATTTCATGAAATTCCCCATGAGCCGAGAGGTCTCTGAACCCATGGGACCAGAGTGAAAAGTGAACAAATTCAGTATATTTTCTATACATTTTTGGGGAGACCCTGAAGCTGGCAACTGCCCCTCCTTCCTGTGATGGAGATATGTGTCAGCCAATGTGGAGAGACATGTGGAGTCCCACTCCACCTGCTTGCGGTCCGTCCAGGCTTGCAAGGTAATTGTATCTGGTCGGTTTTGGCTGCCATCTGATATGCATAGTTGGGGGCGATTCATGTTTCAAATCAGTGGAAGATGGAGAAAATGCCGATAAAAGGGAAAACTGCAAAAGAGACAGATAAGCAGTAGAGGAAGGCATGAATACCCTGGAGCTAGAGATGGTCCTATACTACTGCTGTAATACGGTAGTTAAATGTGAAGATAAAATACCGTAGATTTTATTTGCCTTTTTTTATGGCGCATTTCCTGAACTCTGACTACATTATTCCCAAGAATAAATTTTTAGTCCGTGAAGAGTAAGTGACAATAATTAACGATAATTTTTCAAGGGGGTGGACCGGTAGGCCACCTGAAGGCCTCGGTCAGATGACCATAAGCTCCAGCAGCTGGTCATCTTATGACCAGGACCCATGTCAGGAAACATTTGCCTTCTTTCCTGACAAATATTACTTAACCTAACCAAATACCATAGCCAGAACATTTTACAACTAATCCACTAATTGTGGTTCAAAACGATCCGAAACTCAAGCAAAACTCGCAGTCCTTCCCTATCACAGGAAATGTGACTACACCATTCTGGAGAATGACTCCCCAGCTTTCTCTCATCTGCCTCGCAAATGCGTGCTACTCCCGCCTCATATTTGCACTGCTGATACCATCCAGTGCAAAATTGCAGTGAGTAATTTCACATGTGTGTGGTGAATGTGTGGTGTTGTACTGGCATCATAACAGCAAACGAAACGATGATGATGTTTGTGTGATGACAGTGATGGTGATGAGACGGCTCAACATCCTTTGTGATGACGGTGATGGTGATGAGACGATCCAACATCTTGTGTGGTGGTGGTGGTGGTGGTGATGGTGATGAGACGATCCAACATCTTGTGTGGTGGTGGTGGTGATGATGATGGTGATGAGACGATCCAACATCCTGTGTGATGATGATCCAATATCCAGTAGGCCTGCTCAGTGCTCCTTCCTTCTTATGTTCTGATGTTCTTATTGACTGACCGTCTCCATTCAGCCTGCCTTACCTGCGTTCTGTTTACTTTAAATACATCCTGATGCTACGACAGTAGCATTCTACATTTTATGGCACCTCAAATTACTTTGCTGCCATCCTCCCTTTTCTCACAAATTTCCACAAATTCTAAGCAAGTAAAGACATAATATCGTCTACTAGCCCATGTCAGGCAGGTCCAATTCACATACCTAAAAACCCTGAGCATAGCGTTGCGTTTGACAGCTGCCGTATTTCAGAATTTAGTTAATACTCTTACAGAAGCATCAAACAGGTATGAATTCCGTTTTGTCAGGTCTACAAGCCAAGTGGTGAACACATAGCAGCAATGTGTTAATTAGTTGTGTGCTTGAATATATGTAGGAAAAATGGGCCTACATAACATTGTGTGAGCTTTCCCACGATGAGTTGTTAATTTGCACTCACTTATAATGGAAAAACAACAGTGATCAATGTCCCACACCTCTCTACACCGATCATTATCACTTGAATCGACAGGGAACAGTAACTAAATAATAATTATTAATTTTAATAAACACATCCTGAGACGACGGAGCGACCAGTGTCTCCTGACCAGACTGAGGGACTGACCACCTCAAAACTTCAAGAGTGATGGACTGATTACATCGTCTTCACGTCTTTTCTGCTCCTATCAACTTTTCTGTACTCGACTGAAGAAGTCTGCTGTGTAGGCGAAACGTTTCGAAATAGAGATACCTAACTGTTGCATATGTGTCTTACCTATATATACATACATACACACACACACACACACAAACGTATATATATATATATATATATATATATATATATATATATATATATATATATATATATATATATATATATATATATATATATATATATATATATTATTGTAACCACGATAGAGTGGTATTGATCAGTAATAACACTGCACTAGCCAAGGACTCGAACCCATGCTGTACTGGCCCCCCTCATGGTGAGCTAGAACCACATGACGCCTGAACCCACAGGACCACCAATCATCCTACTTCTTCTTCTGTTGAGTTTCAGGGCCACTGACAGCATACGCCGTATCGAGCCCGCAATCATCCTACTCTATATACACATATATGTGTGCGCGTGTGTGCAGGTGCGGGTGTTTGTATGTGCGCTCGCGATCGTATGTGTTGTGGGAGTTAAGGCAAAAGCTGTGTAGGCGTGGTGAGAGGAGTGAGTGGTGAGAGGAGTGAGTGGTGAACTGAAAACCCTGGAGGGAAGATGCAGTGTGTTGCGCTGCTGAGTGTGGTTGAGTATGACTAAGTGTTGCAGAGTGTAGCTAACTGTTACTGTGTGTGGATGAGTGAGGCTCCGCATGGTTGAGCTGACAATGTTACAGTAAGTTACGTGACTGTCAACAAAACTTCGTTGTATTCTTCATCGTATAAGGTGAACTTGTAGCCTACAACAACACTGATAATTTGCTAGCAGTCTCAAATATTACTCATACTCTTGATGAGTGAAGGTTGTTTCTTGACTCATTGAAGTTGACTCTATAGGCTGTTTTGTTGCATGTTGGTGGTGTTGCCATCAATTTCAACTGGTTATGTAATCCACATAAAGGAAACATAACATCATTAAGCAAATTTTTAAACTGCATAAACTATGACAAGCATCAGTGGAGACTTTGTAGCCACTAGAAAGTTGTTGCTACCTTGCTGACTTGCAGCTAGGCTACTCTGAGTATTGCTGTTTTCATGACTCACGAAACCGTAATAACACGACTGTTGTTGTCTGTGTGAATGGGAGAGTCGAACGAGGACTTCCCATTACATCAAGGACTGACCGCTCAGACACTCACTGGAACTTAAAACAAAACATGTTCAGTATCTTCTGTTTGGGGAATCGAGTAGGATATTTTACCACACTTACACGCCAAACTAGGGTTCGTGAATTGTTTTGAAACCTTTGGATACAACTATGGCTGCCTTTAAATTACATCGGTGGCACATTTCCGAGGTTAAGTGAAGCACAGCTCAAGGAGGGTGTGTATGTTGCTTCACTGGTTCGTGAGCTTTTTTAGAGACGAAGAGTTTGACCGTATCATAGTTGATAAGGAGAAATAAAATGCGTGCAATACTTTCAGGTTATTAGTAACCAATTTTCTGGGAAATACCAAAGTTGACGGTTACAGGGAGTTAGTGGAGAACCTGCACTTTCCAATCAAAAAATGGCCTGGAATACAGTATGTCAATGAACATACATTTCCATTCCCACTTACAGTTTCTGCTGCCAACTGTCAGTAAAGAAAAATAGTGAACATTTTCACCATGACATCTCACTCATGGAACAATACTACCAGGAGAAAATAAATCACATTATTATGCAGATTACTGCACTGATTCATTATAGAGGTATATTGCTTTTATATTGTATACACAAATGCAAAATAAATTAAAAAAATTGCTTGGAAACTATTGTTAGTTGATTTTATCGTCTCATTCGTTTGCATCACGCCAAAAACTTTAGATTTTTTCTCCGTAGTACAATTTTTTTTTTTTTCAAAAATTGTAGCCCAGTGTAATATCAGCAAGCACTCCTGCCCTCTGCGTGGCTTGGGTGGGGAAGAAGCATTGCTCAGGCACCCCCTTCCCCATCCTCTGGGAGTAATGGGGTGGTGCGGTGTCTGGATACTCACTGTTGACCTCAGATGACTTACTCAAACACTACCTCCTTGTATTTGGCAGTAGATTTCACCCTGTCTGAGGAAATATTTACATCACTGCACCAGCTCCGTTCATCACTGTTTAGGATTAGTTAGCTATAATGATGGTGGATCTGACATGTTTCATGTTGTAGCCACCACTGGTGGCCTCGAACACAATTTCCTTCTTACAACACTGGTGACCCCAACACAATTTCCTTCTTACAACACTGGTGGCCCAAACACAATTCCCTTCTTACACCGCTGGTGGCCCCAACACAATTCCCTTCTTACACCACTGGTGGCCTCAACACAATTCCCTTCTTACACCGGTGGTGGCCCCAACACAATTCCCTTCTTACACCGCTGGTGGCCCCAATACATTTATCTTCTTACACTGATCTTGGCCCTAACACCTTCCCCTCTATAATGCGGGTGACACCAGCACCAACATATTGTCTAGCTCTCAGCTGTCTACAAAAGCCTCAGTTTCTAAAACACGTTTCTTTAAACGTGCTGAGCATGAACGAAATTACGGTATAATATTTTTACCGTACTTTACAGCACGAGTGAAAACATGATGGTGCGGTATTTTTGACGGGTACGAAAAAAAACGAAAAATAAATATGTACTGTACGGTACAGCCATCCACTGCAGGTCCTTACCTGGTCAGCGGAATCGTACTAAAAATCTAGGCTACTCTAATGATGTGATAGAATATTGAAAAATAGGCATTAGCCTAGATTACCTGCTGAGTACCTATCATCCTGCTGTAGTCGTTGCCCTCAGGGGTGCGCGGCACCCCTGAGGGTTAAGAATCGATGCCCTATGTTGTATTCTATCTGTTCACCTAGCAGGAAATAGGTACTACTTGTCTTTAGTCTTCTTACTCCTATTGCCTCTATTCACAAAGCAGTAAATAGGTTTCTATTATATATGCTAGTCTTTTTTTGCTCATGTATCCTCTGTTCACCTAATAATGAGTGGTACTCTGGGAAGGAAGGTTACTTAGTGCTTGGGTTTTAGTTGACTGCTGTGGATGGCATCCTGTGGGTGACTGATACCTCAGATAGTGCTTGGGTGTTAGTCGACTATCATGAACAGTATTCTTGGAGCAGAAATATACCTTAGATAGTACATGGGTGTTTGTTGACTGACATGAGTGGTATCGTGGATAAGGTGGAATAATATCTTAGGTAGTGAATATAAATTTTGTCTACTGATGCTAACTTACAAAAATAACAGTAATATATATATATATATATATATATATATATATATATATATATATATATATATATATATATATATATATATATATATATATTTATATATATATATATATATATGTATATATATATATATATATATATATATATATATATATATATATATATATATATATATATATATATATATGCAAGGAATTCGCGAGAGCATGCGAAATATACACAAACACTGATCTCTGGCTGAAGGAGACTCGAACCTACGAACCTTAGGACAAGGTACGCAGTGCTTTACCAATCTATCCACACTGGACCAATACCTTGGCGTGCAGCATGCGCTACACGTTTTGATCCAAGGCACCCAGCTTTCAGGAAGAAGGCTTACAGCTTTTCATCTCATCCCCTGCATGCATCAGCCTTACTAGAGATTTGAACAATGCAAGGAATTCGCGAGAGCATGCGAAATATACACAAACACTGATCTCTGGCTGAAGGAGACTCGTGGATAAGGTGGAATAATATCTTAGGTAGTGAATATAAATTTTGTCTACTGATGCTAACTTACAAAAATAACAGTAATATATATATATATATATATATATATATATATATATATATATATATATATATATATATATATATATATATATATGTATATATATATATATATATATATATATATATATATATATATATATATATATATATATATATATATATATATATATATTACTGCTTGAAAGTGAGGTGAGAGACGCGTAATGGGAGTCTGTGAGATGATCTCGAGTAGCCGCTCAGGTGGCATCATTACTGTGTTGTGAGGCAGGTAAGGTTGAGCCTTGTTGAACTTGTATTGAAATGTAGCTTCCAGTATTTCATTCCATGGCGTCAGTTACGACGACAAGTGAGGCTTCTAGGTGACTTCGAAGCCTAAGTTCAGATTCGGTGAGGACTAATTATGCCTCATTCCAGATCATGAGATGTACCAAGCCATTGACAACAACATACTACCCACAGCTAGCAATACTGCAGCTGACAACACTAGACTATCCACAGGCAACAAATACAATATCTGACACTATTAATACTACACTACACCCAGGCAACAAATACAACAACTGACACTGACAACACCAGACTACACCCAGGCAACAAATACAACAACTGACACTGACAACACTAGACTACACCCAGGCAACAAATACAACAGCTGACACTGACAACACCAGACTACACCCAGGCAACAAATACAGTAACTGACACTGACAACACTAGACTACACCCAGGCAACAAATACAACAGCTGACACTGACAACACTAGACTACACCCAGGCAACAAACACAACAGCGACGCTGACAACACTAGACTACACCCAGGCAACAAATACAACAGTTGACACTGACAACACCAGACTACACTCAGGCAACAAATACAATAACTGACACTGACAACACTAGACTACACCCAGGCAACAAATACAACAGCTGACACTGACAACACTAGACTACACCCAGGCAACAAATACAACAGCTGACACTGACAACACCAGACTACACTCAGGCAACAAATACAATAACTGACACTGACAATACTAGACTACACCCAGGCAACAAATACAACAGCGACACTGACAACACTAGACTACACCCAGGCAACAAATATAACAGCGACACTGACAACACTAGACTACACCCAGGCAACAAATACAACAGCTGACACTGACAACACTAGACTACACCCAACAACAGATTTATAGAGAAGTTACTAAAGGAAGGAGAAAGCATCAACGCGTGAGCACTCAGCCCTGAAGTTTGAGAGGCGCGCTAATACAAAGTTGCAATTCGTTGACTATTCATTACTAGCGTAGGTCAGACGCCCAAAGCAGCTGTTGCAAATCACGTTGGTTACTGCTGTAAGTGTCAAGTTCAACGTGCACACATTGTTGTTTCTCCTGGAAGTTGCAGCATTGCAAGAAGACTGGTGAAATGTTTGTTATTGCTATGACCGTTTGGAGGCGATAAACCTGCATTTGTCATCCAGTGACTGGAATATGGGAGGAACTCAGGTTTGATCAAAGGAACGGTGGGGTAGTTCCATTTCCTTGGAACAATTATAATTAAACACACACGATATCTGTCTATCTATCTATTTACCCATCTATCTCTATCTATCTATCTGTTTATCTATCTATCTATCTATATAGCTATATATATATATATATATATATATATATATATATATATATATATATATATATATATATATATATATATATATATATATATATATATATATATATATATATAAATATATATATATATATATATATATTTATATATTTATATATATATATATATATATATATATATATATATATATATATATATATATATATTTATATATATATATATATATATATATATATATATATATATATATATATATATATATATATATATATATATATATATATATATATATATATATATATATATATATATATATATATTTATATATATATATATATATATATAAATATATAAATATATATATATATATATATATATATATATATATATATATATATATATATATATATATATATATATATATATATGTCGTGCCGAATAGGCAGAACTTGCGATCTTGGCTTAAATAGCAACGCTCATCTTGCCATATAGGACAAGCGAAAATTTGTGTATGCAATAATTTCGCCAAAATCATTCTGAACCTAACGAAAAAAATATATTTCACTGTGTTTGTTTAGTATTAAATTATTGTAAACAAATCTAAAATATATTTAGTTAGGTTAGGCTAAAATAAATTTTTCTTGTTATAATAAGGTTAGGTAAGTTTTCTAAGATTCTTTTGGTGCAAAATTATAAATTTTTACATTTACATTAATGAAAAAAATATGTCTTTAAACGTATAAGAGAAAATTTTGTAAATGACTTAATTTTAAATTAGTTCTTGCTAATTGACCAGTTTTACATATTCGGCACGACATATATATATATATATATATATATATATATATATATATATATATATATATATATATATATATATATATATATATATATATATATATACACATATATGCATGCAAGGGATTCGCAATAGCAGGCGAAATATACACAATCACTGATCTCTGGCTGAAGGAGACTCGAACCTACGAACCTTGGAACAAGGTACGCAGTGCTATACCATTCTCACCACACTGGACCAACACCTTGGCGTCCAGCTTGCGCTAGACGTTGATCCAAGGCAGCCAGCTTTCAGGGAGAAAGCTTACAGCTTTTTCATCTCATCCCCTGCATGAATCAGTCTTACTAGAGATTTTAACGATTTTGCGAATTTCTTGCAATGTTAAAATCCCCTACAGATTTATACGCCCTCCAAGTCATTCTACTTTGATCCATTCTCTCTAAATGACCAAACCACCTAAACAACCCCTCTTCAGCCCTCTGACTAATACTTTTATTAACTCCACACCTTCTCCTAATTTCCACACTCAGAATTTTCTGCATAATATTTACACTACACATTGCCCTTAGACAGGACATCTCCACTGCCTCCAACCGTCTCCTCGCTGCTGCATTTACAACCCAAGCTTCACACCCATACAAGCGTGTTGGTACTACTATACTTTCATACATTCTCTTGGCCTCCATATATATATATATATATATATATATATATATATATATATATATATATATATATATTATATATATATATATTATATATATATATGGATTTGTCAGTTAAAAATAGGAGAGGAGAGTTATTAAATGGAGAGTTAGAGGTATTGGGAAGATGGAAGGAATATTTTGAGGAATTGTTAAATGTTGATGAAGATAGGGAAGCTGTGATTTCGTGTATAGGGCAAGGAGGAATAACATCTTGTAGGAGTGAGGAAGAGCCAGTTGTGAGTGTGGGGGAAGTTCGTGAGGCAGTAGGTAAAATGAAAGGGGGTAAGGCAGCCGGGATTGATGGGATAAAGATAGAAATGTTAAAAGCAGGTGGGGATATAGTTTTGGAGTGGTTGGTGCAATTGTTTAATAAATGTATGGAAGAGGGTAAGGTACCTAGGGATTGGCAGAGAGCATGCATAGTTCCTTTGTATAAAGGCAAAGGGGATAAAAGAGAGTGCAAAAATTATAGGGGGATAAGTCTGTTGAGTGTACCTGGTAAAGTGTATGGTAGAGTTATAATTGAAAGAATTAAGAGTAAGACGGAGAATAGGATAGCAGATGAACAAGGAGGCTTTAGGAAAGGTAGGGGGTGTGTGGACCAGGTGTTTACAGTGAAACATATAAGTGAACAGTATTTAGATAAGGCTAAAGAGGTCTTTGTGGCATTTATGGATTTGGAAAAGGCGTATGACAGGGTGGATAGGGGGGCAATGTGGCAGATGTTGCAAGTGTATGGTGTAGGAGGTAGGTTACTGAAAGCAGTGAAGAGTTTTTACGAGGATAGTGAGGCTCAAGTTAGAGTATGTAGGAAAGAGGGAAATTTTTTCCCAGTAAAAGTAGGCCTTAGACAAGGATGTGTGATGTCACCGTGGTTGTTTAATATATTTATAGATGGGGTTGTAAGAGAAGTAAATGCGAGGGTCTTGGCAAGAGGCGTGGAGTTAAAAGATAAAGAATCACACACAAAGTGGGAGTTGTCACAGCTGCTCTTTGCTGATGACACTGTGCTCTTGGGAGATTCTGAAGAGAAGTTGCAGAGATTGGTGGATGAATTTGGTAGGGTGTGCAAAAGAAGAAAATTAAAGGTGAATACAGGAAAGAGTAAGGTTATGAGGATAACAAAAAGATTAGGTGATGAAAGATTGAATATCAGATTGGAGGGAGAGAGTATGGAGGAGGTGAACGTATTCAGATATTTGGGAGTGGACGTGTCAGCGGATGGGTCTATGAAAGATGAGGTGAATCATAGAATTGATGAGGGAAAAAGAGTGAGTGGTGCACTTAGGAGTCTGTGGAGACAAAGAACTTTGTCCTTGGAGGCAAAGAGGGGAATGTATGAGAGTATAGTTTTACCAACGCTCTTATATGGGTGTGAAGCGTGGGTGATGAATGTTGCAGCGAGGAGAAGGCTGGAGGCAGTGGAGATGTCATGTCTGAGGGCAATGTGTGGTGTGAATATAATGCAGAGAATTCGTAGTTTGGAAGTTAGGAGGAGGTGCGGGATTACCAAAACTGTTGTCCAGAGGGCTGAGGAAGGGTTGTTGAGGTGGTTCGGACATGTAGAGAGAATGGAGCGAAACAGAATGACTTCAAGAGTGTATCAGTCTGTAGTGGAAGGAAGGCGGGGTAGGGGTCGGCCTAGGAAGGGTTGGAGGGAGGGGGTAAAGGAGGTTTTGTGTGCGAGGGGCTTGGACTTCCAGCAGGCATGCTTGAGCGTGTTTGATAGGAGTGAATGGAGACAAATGGTTTTTAATACTTGACGTGCTGTTGGAGTGTGAGCAAAGTAACATTTATGAAGGGATTCAGGGAAACCGGCAGGCCGGACTTGAGTCCTGGAGATGGGAAGTACAGTGCCTGCACTCTGAAGGAGGGGTGTTAATGTTGCAGTTTAAAAACTGTAGTGTAAAGCACCCTTCTGGCAAGACAGTGATGGAGTGAATGATGGTGAAAGTTTTTCTTTTTCGGGCCACCCTGCCTTGGTGGGAATCGGCCGGTGTGATAATAAAAAATAAAAAAAAAATATATATATATATAAATATATATATATATAAATATATATATATATATAAATATATATATTTATAAATATATATATATATAAATATATATATATATATAAATATATATATTTATATATATATATATATATATATACATATATATATATATATATATATATATATATATATATATATATATATATATATATATATATATATATATATATATATATCAATAACAACACTGCGGCTAACCAAGGAATCGAACTCATGATGTTTTGGCCCGCCTCATGGTGAGCGAAAATCACATGACGCTCTAACCCACAGGACCACCAAATCCTACAAGAACCAAGCACGCAGCCAAATTAGGTGTGTTACCCTTGGTCCGAGGACATGCAATGATGTGGGTACCTCTGAATTAATTTCATTCTACTTCCTGTTTGGTGTACTAGCCCAACAAGCAGTATTTTAAATAATTGTAACCACGAACGAATGGTATTGATCAATAACAACACTGCGACTTGCCAAGGACTGGAACCCATAATGTTTTGGCCCGCCTCATGGTGAGCGAAAATCCCATGACACTCTAACGCATAGGACCACCAAATGTTGCAAGAACCACCTTAAGTTCTCGGACCAAGGGTAACACACCTAGCTTGGCTGGGTGCTTGGTTCTTGTAGGATTTGGTCCTGTGGGTTAGAGCGTTATGTGATTTTCGCTCACCACGAGGCGGGCCAAAACATCACTGGAACACTACATGTTTAAAAGACCACATTAATCAGTCAAGTTGTCAAAGCCAGGCAGAGCTGCCGGTAACTTCCACCAACAACCTGGTCGACCAAGCTCTTACCGATACCTAGTCTACACACAGGCTACGAGTGCGCAGTAACTCTTGACCCCTGTCACTGCTATGGCACAAAGACCAGTACACCAAAAGCCATCACTCAGAGTTGTCCCATTGTCAAGTCGCAAATGGGGAGAGAGAAGTGGAGAAGTCCTAAGGGCCATAAGGAAGAGTTAAAGCTGGGGAATTTCACAGATAATGAAGAATAAGATTGAACTTCCTTGCTGATTGCCTGGTTAATCAGGCTGTTGCTGCTGGCGGCTTGCAGACCTGCGTAGGGAAACCAGCCTACTGGATTCATCATTTCTCGCAAGAATGATAAGTTTCATTCTCGTGTGAATGCTAGGTGTCATACTCCTAGGAATGATGGGCCCCATTGTTCTTGATACGGTGGGTTTTATTCTCCCAGGATTCTAGGCTTAGTGCTCGTAGGCATGATGGTTTCCATTCTCCTAGGAATGGTATGTTCATTTCTCAGAGGTATGATGCTAGGCATGACTGGTTCTGTTCTCCCAGACACAGTGGTTTCTATTCTCCCAGACACAGTGGTTTCTATTCTCCCAGACACAGTGGTTTCTATTCTCCCAGACACAGTGGTTTCTATTCTCCCAGACACAGTGGTTTCTATTCTCCCAGACACAGTGGTTTCTATTCTCTTGAAAACAGTGAATTACATTATCCTAGGAATAGTAGGTGAAAATTATCCTAGGAATAGTAGATCATATTTTCCAAGGAATAGTGAGTTACATTCCCCTAGGAATAGTGAATTATATACTCCTAGGATTAGTGGTTACATTCTCCTGGGAATAATGGTTACATTCTCCTAGGACTAGTGGATTACATTCTCTTAGGAATAGAGAGTTATATTCTCCTAGGAATAGAGAGTTATATTCTCCTAGGAATAGAGTTATATTCTCCTAGGAATAGTGAGTTATATTCTCCTAGGAACATTGGATTACATTCTCCTTGGAATATTGGGTTACATTCTCCTAGGAATATTGGGTTACATTCTCCTAGGAATATTGGGTTATATTCTACTAGGAATATTGGGTTATATTCTACTAGGAATATTGGGTTACATTCTCCTAGGAATATTGGATTACATTCTCCTAGGAATATTGGATTACATTCTCCTAGGAATATTGGATTACATTCTACTAGGAATATTGGATTACATTCTACTAGGAATATTGGGTTACATTCTACTAGGAATATTGGATTACATTCTCCTAGGAATATTGGATTACATTCTACTAGGAATATTGGGTTACATTCTACTAGGAATATTGGGTTACATTCTCCTAGGAATATTGGATTACATTCTCCTAGGAATATTGGGTTACATTCTACTAGGAATATTGGGTTACATTCTACTAGGAATACTGGATTACATTCTCCTAGGAATATTGGGTTACATTCTACTAGGAATATTGGGTTACATTCTACTAGGAATATTGGATTACATTCTCCTGGGAATATTGGGTTACATTCTACTAGGAATATTGGGTTACATTCTACTTTGAATATTGGATTACATTCTCCTAGGAATATTGGATTACATTCTCCTAGGAATATTGGGTTACATTCTACTAGGAATGTTGGGTTACATTCTACTAGGAATATTGGATTACATTCTCCTAGGAATATTGGGTTACATTCTACTAGGAATATTGGGTAACATTCTACTGGGAATATTGGATTACATTCTCCTAGGAATATTGGGTTACATTCTACTAGGAATATTGGGTTACATTCTACTAGGAATATTGGATTACATTCTCCTAGGAATATTGGATTACATTCTACTAGGAATATTGGGTTACATTCTACTAGGAATATTGGGTTACATTCTCCTAGGAATATTGGGTTACATTCTACTAGGAATATTGGATTACATTCTCCTAGGAATATTGGATTACATTCTCCTAGGAATATTGGGTTACATTCTCCTAGGAATATTGGGTTACATTCTCCTAGGGATATTGGGTTATATTCTACAAGGAATATTAGATTACATTCTACTAGGAATATTGGGTTACATTCTCCTAGGAATATTGGGTTACATTCTCCTAGGAATATTGGGTCACATTCTGTTACACATGCCGGGTACTGCTTTCTTAGACACAGTGAGTACCATATTTAATAAAAAGTTGGTAGGGCAATAAATTCCAGCACTTACCATGGGTTTGTGAAGTGTGTTATCTTGTTTACCAGTTGTATGGTGTGGGTGACAGCGTGGGCACTTACACTAACGATACACACGCACACAGATATACGCATACGTACAATAGCGCGCGACGATACCACGAGGATGGGAACTATCGTCTGGCTGGCTGGTTCGCGCGAAGGTCGGTATGGTAAGGTAAGGTGGACCAGCGCCTGCGGTCGCTAGCGTGGAACTGGTCCACCGAGGAGCGTCTCTGGAACTGCAACTGCGCTCTGAAGCGCGCTCACGCGCGTCCACTGGCATACACGCGCTCGCGCGTACGGACAGACACACAGACGGACAGACAGACACACACACCAGCGAAGAGGCTGGGCCAGGAGCTGTGTTGCAACCCCTTCAATCACAAATAGGTGAATACACACACACAAACAGACAAACACACACACACACACACACACACACACACACACACACACTCATAGCTTTAAGAAGAGGTATGATAAAGCTTATGGAGCAGGGAGAGAGAGGACCTAGTAGCGACCAGTGAGAAGGGGAGGGGGGCAGGAGCCGGGAATCGAACCCTGCAAACTCAATCAGGTGAATACAGTTAGGTGATACTCATAAAATACACACTGAGCCCATGGCTCACTCAGAGTTGCAGGGAGGCAAAATCTAAAGAGGCCAGAACATGGAAGAAATATAGAAAGCAAAGAACACAGGAGAACAAAGCAGTGAACAGAAGAGCCAGAAACGAATATTCGTGGGTAAAAGGCCATAACTGAACCAAAGTTGATGTACAGACACATCAGAAAGACGATAACTCTTTGAAGGACCAGGCAATAAGACTGAAGAAGAAAGGAAGTGAGCTCACTAGTTGTGACCAGGAAGTCTGCAAAGCACTGAACTCAAAATTCAAGGAGATATTCTCCAAGGAATCAGGAAAGTGCACCAACGAGTACCGGGCACACTTCACACAACAAGAGAAGAGAAAGAACTACTGAGTGATCAAACACCATTTCTCGTGGCTTCTGTTAGAGGGAGCCCAAGACCTGTGTAAAGCACTCATGTCTATCTTCAACATATCAATTGAAACATTATAGCCTCCAGAGGTCTGGAAAACGTAAAAGTATTCCGGATGCTTAGCAAAAAAGGGAGACGATAAGAAGCATTGAAATGATATAAAAAACCGACAAGTTGATGAGTGAGACACTGTCGCAAATGTGTTTTACTCGTAGGTCTATAAACACGACTTGACTGATAGCAAATCCTATCTCACAATTCTGCAAGAGTTCTATAATAAGATAAAGAAAGTTTTACAAGAGAGAGAGAGAGAGCGAGAGAGAGAAAGAGAGAGATTAGGGGGGGAAGAATTTTGAAATGCTAGCTTTCATTACAGACTCTGACAAGAGACTGGTACAAAAGCAAGAAGAGCAGGAAGGATCAACAAGGAAAGAACTGCCCTGAAACATGAAATACTTAACAGAAATAACCCGAGGAAGACGTCGAAAAGGGAGAATGTGATGAGTGGGGTTCCAAAAGCGTCAGTATTGAGACCAGTACTGTTTCCTGTTTGTGTAAACAACATGACAGAAATAAACCATTCAGAGGTGTCCCTATTTTCAGATGACGTGGAATCAGTGAGGACAATACGATTCAGAAAAAAATGGGAAATAAACGTGGATCTGTACAAACTATTGAACTGGTGTGACACATGAATGCTGAACTTTAACCGAAACAAATACAAAGGTATGAAATTCATGGAAAGGAAAAGACAATCGGACACAGAGTACAGGCTCGGTGGACAAAGACTGTAAACCTCCCTGAAAGTTCAGAACCTCCTGAGGGGCACATCAACTGAATGAACTCGGAGTCGAACAAACACAAGAGTAGCTGTCATGAACCTCAACAAAAAGTCATTCATGACTCTATTCACGGCATTTGTCAGGTCCATCTTGGAGTATGCAGAGCCAGTATGGAACCCACGTCTGATACAGCATGTCGAGAAGCTAGTCCCGCTGCTAAGTGGTATGAGCCATGAGGAGATGCTGAAAGAGCTAAGGCTGATTCCATAAGAACAACGAAAGGCCAAGCCTTGGGAACTAACAGGTAAACATCTTCAGGAGCAGGGAAAGCGGTACACGAGGGCACAGATGGAAATTAAAAATATAGATGAGTCATAGATGGATGACCTAGATAACCAAATGGTGGAGGCAACATCCATACATAGTTTAAATAATAAGTATACCAGGGCTCACCCAGTCACGAGAGAGAGAATGTAACCAGTAGCCAACGGATAGACGGGACCAGGAGCTGAGACTTGACCGCTGGAGTCGCAAAAACTCTAGTACTTCTAGGTGAACACGCAGACACAACACTCACACACACACACACACACACACACACACAAAGAGAGGCATAAAAAAAAGCACGTGAGTGCCCGTGGTGTGAGCAGACATGCAAAGAGGCCAAAAAGAACTACCATAAAAAGTGGAAAATAGGCAAAGGAAACAGAGGAAAGTGAATAAAAGAGAGAGAGAGGAACGAGGAACAACAATACACCAGTACGTAGGAAGGAGAGAAATATAGCAAAATTATATTGTTTTTCTACCAGTACGGGAAACGGAGCCACGAAAATAATGGGAGATACAGAGCAGAGACTAATTTACGAAGAGGGGAGGCAGGAAAATAATGAAAAAAAGTAATGGACTAGAGAAAGAAATAATAAAAACAAACATTCTCTAATTTAGGAAGAAAATATAAAATGTGAAATAAAGCCTATTAAAAAATAGAGGAAATTATATATGAAAATATATTTAGATGCTGAGAATCTGGAGTCCGGTTTATTATCCAACACTAAACTACTGTAGACGGTCTCATTTCGGCACCGAAATATACCTTCTGTCTAACATCTCTTGTTTCACTTTCATCTCTGTGTAAGTTTTCCACAACAGTAGTGTTTTGAGGACTGGCAGCACGACAGCAACACTCGGGAGTGAACAGTCACAATACCGTGACTGCAACACACATAAAAAGTCACAATACCGTGGCTGCAACACACAGCAGTGTTGTTGTGGTGTCAGAACTTTAATAAGTTTGCAGTGTTGTTGTGGTGTCAGAACTTTAAGATAAAGTCTGCAGTGCTGGTGTGGTGTCAGAACTTTAAGGCAGAGTCTGCAGTGTTGTTGTGGTGTCCGAACTTTAATAAGTCTGCAGTGTTGGTGTGGTGTCAGAACTTTAAGACAGAGTCTGCAATGTTTTTGTGGTTTCAGACCTTTAAGATAAAGTCTGCAGTGTTGTTGTGGTGTCAGAACTTTAAGTCTGCACTGTTGGTATGGTGTCAAAACATCAAGAAGGTGTCTACAGTGTTTGTGGTGTCTGACCTTCAAGGACCTGTCTGTATGACAGCTTGGTGAACGAAGCAAACCTGGGGTCTGTGGTTCAACCCCCGTACACTTTGAGAGGTGAACACACACACACACACGCACACACACACACACACACACACACACACACACACACACACACACACACACACACACACACACACACACACACACACACACACACACACAAAATGACATAGCAGCGAAAGCCAAATCTGACCCGAAACTGTTGTACAGCCACATCAGGAGGAAAACAACAGTCAAGGACCAGGTAATCAGGCTAAGGAAGGAAGGAGGAGAGACAACAGGAAATGACCGGGAAGTATGTGAAGAACTCAACAAGAGATTCAAAGAAGTGTTCACAGAGGAGACAGAAGGGACTCCAGAAAGACGGAGAGGTGGGGCACACCACCAAGTGCTGGACACAGTGCACACAACCGAGGAAGAAGTGAAGAGGCTTCTGAGTGAGCTAGATACCTCAAAGGCAATGGGGCCAGATAACATCTCCCCATGGGTATTGAGAGAGGGAGCAGAGGCGCTATGTGTACCCCTAACAACAATATTCAATACATCTATCGAAACAGGGAGATTGCCTGAGGCATGGAAGACAGCAAATGTAGTCCCAATCTTTAAAAAAGGAGACAGACATGAAGCATTAAACTACAGACCAGTGTCACTGACATGTATAGTATGCAAAATCATGGAGAAGATTATCAGGAGAAGAGTGGTGGAACACCTAGAAAGGAATGATCTCATCAACAGCAGCCAGCATGGTTTCAGGGACGGGAAATCCTGTGTCACAAACCTACTGGAGTTCTATGACATGGTGACAGCAGTAAGACAAGAGAGAGAGGGGTGGGTGGATTGCATTTTCTTGGACTGCAAGAAGGCGTTTGACACAGTTCCACACAAGAGATTGGTGCAAAAACTGGAGGACCAAGCAGGGATAACAGGGAAGGCACTACAATGGATCAGGGAATACTTGTCAGGAAGACAGCAGCGAGTCATGGTACGTGGCGAGGTGTCAGAGTGGGCACCTGTGACCAGCGGGGTCCCGCAGGGGTCAGTCCTAGGACCAGTGCTGTTTCTGGTATTTGTGAACGACATGACGGAAGGAATAGACTCTGAGGTGTCCCTGTTTGCAGATGACGTGAAGTTGATGAGAAGAATACACTCGATCGAAGACCAGGCAGAACTACAAAGGGATCTGGACAGGCTGCAGAACTGGTCCAGCAATTGGCTCCTGGAGTTCAATCCCACCAAGTGCAAAGTCATGAAGATTGGGGAAGGGCAAAGAAGGCCGCAAACGGAGTACAGTCTAGGGGGTCAGAGACTACAAACCTCACTCAAGGAAAAAGATCTTGGGGTGAGTATAACACCAGGCACATCTCCTGAAGCGCACATCAACCAAATAACTGCTGCAGCATATGGGCGCCTAGCAAACCTCAGAACAGCATTCCGACATCTTAATAAGGAATCGTTCAGGACCCTGTACACCGTATACGTTAGGCCCATATTGGAGTATGCGGCACCAGTTTGGAACCCACACCTAGCCAAGCACGTAAAGAAACTAGAGAAAGTGCAAAGGTTTGCAACAAGACTAGTCCCAGAGCTAAGAGGTATGTCCTACGAGGAGAGGTTAAGGGAAATCAACCTGACGACACTGGAGGACAGGAGAGATAGGGGGGACATGATAACGACATACAAAATACTGAGAGGAATTGACAAGGTGGACAAAAACAGGATGTTCCAGAGATTGGACACAGTAACAAGGGGACACAGTTGGAAGCTAAAGACACAGATGAATCACAGGGATGTTAGGAAGTATTTCTTCAGCCACAGAGTAGTCAGTAAGTGGAATAGTTTGGGAAGCGATGTAGTGGAGGCAGGATCCATACATAGCTTTAAGCAGAGGTACGATAAAGCTCACGGCTCAGGGAGAGTGACCTAGTAGCGATCAGTGAAGAGGCGGGGCCAGGAGCTCGGACTCGACCCCCGCAACCTCAACTAGGTGAGTACAACTAGGTGAGTACACACACACACACACACACACACACACGTCCCTCACTCTTAGAGAGCTACCCACTCTTGCTCTCACTATAACTGCAACTCTATCACCATGACGTTAACTTTACCTCTCATTATGTCCAGCTCCTAAAACTAGGGATTAAAGTCAATTTCCAGTATAAATTCACCTAGAGAAATACATGTGACAGTGTATATATACTGTGCCTCTCGTTGTTGGTTAATGAGGTTTAAACTCTCTCGACTACACAGGGGTTATTAAGATAACACATAACCCGTTCGCCACCTTAAAAAGGGGATTATAGTATACTCTCATCGTGTATACAATATGATATACTCACTTCTTAATGTTTAAAAGCTTCACTCTCACTAGGTTATTGGTTGGTTAATGGAGTTTGAAGCCTAACGACTACTCTAAGGTGATTAAAGCTCTACGTCACGTTCTCACTATCAGACAAGAATATTTTAATCCTTAAAATGGTGATTGAAGTAATATCTCTCATCTTATATACACTGAGAGAAGCGCACACCTCGACGCATCCTGTCTCTCAGTACCTTTCCAAAGGACGACGTCTTTTCAAGATTCACATTTTCTACCCTATTCTAATGGTGCTAATATGATTCAGTTGATTCCTCATTATAAAGTTACAGATGTGTTGGAGATTCACCTTTGCTACAGTCACCTGTCTTACAATAATATTCCTGAGTGATATTTTTGCAAATGCGATTGAAAACGAGCATCCAAAATTGAAAACACGCTCTATGCTTGCCTGGTTTACGTGCTATCCAGTTTTGGAAGGCTTACTTTTTCAATCAGATTTACAAAAGAACGACTTAATTGGAAGAACTTTATATGAGAGATGACTTCACAGCCTCCCTTCGCTAAAAATTTCTGTAACTACAGAAAAGTAAGTCTTATTTCTAGTAGCAGTAGACCAGAGCAAATCTCTCACTAACCAGCAAACCATACCACGGGTGGGGTTAGAACCCGGGGTCAGAGAGTCTCAAAACTCCAGACCGTCGCGTTAGCCACTAGACCAGCTAGCCACAATAAGATTCGTCCAACTAGGTATATTTCTACACCATAGGAAGGTTAGCATAGGCACCACTGTGACCACAAATGCAAGTTTTTACAGACGAATCTCCAGCTAGCGTGGCCGTGACGAACTCTAGCTCAAGTCCCCTCAATGTCGTCACGGCCACGCTAGCTGTAGATTCGTCTGTAAAAACTTGCATTTGTGGTCACAGTGGTGCCTATGCTAACCTTCCTATAGTGTAGAAATATACCTAGTTGGACGAATCTTATTGTGGCTAGCTGGTCCAGTGGCTAACGCGACGGTCTGGAGTTTTGAGACTCTCTGACCGCGGCTTAAAGTCCCGCCCGTGGTATGGTTTGTTTGCAATCGTGTCATTACGATTTCGTGAGTCATACTAACCAGTCAGTTATGTAGAGAAGAGAGCTACAGACCTTAATTGGAATACTTGTCAGTAATTGCTTACATATTGCTTAGTATATTAGAGCTGGCAAATTCCTAATTGGTTTACACTGTCTAATTAAATCATCAGCATATTAATAAAACTGGCATATATTAGCGGCCTCTGATATTTATTGAACTAATCATATATTTATTTCTATAATATTTGTGTTAGGAATACTGTGGTGTCAACAAGGTTAAGGGATACCCACTCATGTTCTCTCATCCGTTTTCGTTAATTGTTTCGTACTTTGTTAAATACCAAATATATTTCATTCATAACACTTGTATGTATCAATATATATATATATATATATATATATATATATATATATATATATATATATATATATATATATATATATATATATATATATATATATATATATATATATATATATATATATATATATATATATATATATACATATATGCAAGGAATTCGCGAGAGCATGCGAAATATACACAAACCCTGATCTCTGGCTGAAGGAGACTCGAACCTACGAACCTTAGGACAAGGTACGCAGTGCTTTACCAATCTACCCACACTGGACAATACCAAGGTATTGTCCAGTGTGGGTAGATTGGTAAAGCACTGCGTACCTTGTCCTAAGGTTCGTAGGTTCGAGTCTCCTTCAGCCAGAGATCAGTGTTTGATATATATATATATATATATATATATATATATATATATATATATATGTGTGTGTGTGTGTGTGTGTGTGTGTGTGTGTGTGTGCGTGTGTGTGCGTGTGTGTGTGTGTGCGTGTGTGTGCGTGTGTGTGTGTAAGGCACGCAATCAATTTTATCTAAAAGCCAGCAGCGGATTCCAACCCAGAACTTCCCTCTCCTCCTAGGTAGATCATCCAACCCTGACATCTTACACTAAGTCGTCAAGAATTAGACGACGTCCTGGGGGAATATCCTTCAACCTCCAGCTTCTCCTCACATCACCGTCTCTTCCCGCACCACTGCAAAGTCTCCAACACAATCAACATACATCACAAGCAAGAAAGCATTTCCACAGTTCTTGGACCCAATGTCTCTCTGCGATGTTCAAGACTCTGACTGCACATACGTCTAATTTGATCACCTTGGCGATACTGTACACCATTATATTAGTGATTTCTTCTCAACCACTTAACCACCGTCCACAGTATGGCTACAGAATATAAAAATAACGTTATTGAACCTAGTCTATTACACTCTGCATGTCCCACCAACAACGACTCTCAGTATGAAGTGCCAAAAATGCTCATTTTAACATATAAATTGAAAAATATTCATGAAATACGTAAAAAAATCTCATTTTTAGGTGTCGCTTTTAATATGGTGATTTTTGTTGACTTTTGCAAGCAAACGCAGCATTGTAGTGCAAGTGTGAAGTTTACAATGTTGGTAACGTGTGAAGTTTACAATGTTGGTAACAAGTGAAGTTTACAATGTTGGTAACACGTGAAGTTTACAATGTTGGTAACACGTGAAGTTTACAATGTTGGTAACGTGTGAAGTTCACAATGTTGGTAACAAGTGAAATTTACAATGTTGGTAACACGTGAAGTTTACAATGTTGGTAACACGTGAAGTTTACAATGTTGGTAACACGTGAAGTTTACAATGTTGGTAACGTGTGAAGTTTACAATGATGGTAACGTGTGAAGTTTACAATGATGGTAACGTGTGAAGTTTACAATGATGGTAACACGTGAAGTTTACAATGTTGGTAACATGTGAAGTTTACAATGTTGGTAACGTGTGAAGTTTACAATGTTGGTAACAAGTGAAGTTTACAATGATGGTAACACGTGAAGTTTACAATGTTGGTAACACGTGAAGTTTACAATGTTGGTAACACGTGAAGTTTACAATGTTGGTAACGTGTGAAGTTTACAATGATGGTAACGTGTGAAGTTTACAATGATGGTAACGTGTGAAGTTTACAATGTTGGTAACGTGTGAAGTTTACAATGTTGGTAACACGTGAAGTTTACAATGTTGGTAACATGTGAAGTTTACAATGTTGGTAACGTGTGAAGTTTACAATGTTGGTAACATGTGAAGTTTACAATGTTGGTAACATGTGAAGTTTACAATGTTGGTAACATGTGAAGTTTACAATGTTGGTAACACGTGAAGTTTACAATGTTGGTAACGTGTGAAGTTTACAATGTTGGTAACATGTGAAGTTTACAATGTTGGTAACACGTGAAGTTGACAATGTTGGTCACATGTGAAGTTTACAATGTTGGTAACATGTGAAGTTTACAATGTTGGTAACGTGTGAAGTTTACAATGTTGGTAACATGTGAAGTTTACAATGTTGGTAACATGTGAAGTTTACAATGTTGGTAACATGTGAAGTTTACAATGTTGGTAACACGTGAAGTTTACAATGTTGGTAACGTGTGAAGTTTACAATGTTGGTAACATGTGAAGTTTACAATGTTGGTAACACGTGAAGTTTACAATGTTGGTAACATGTGAAGTTTACAATGTTGGTAACATGTGAAGTTTACAATGTTGGTAACGTGTGAAGTTTACAATGTTGGTAACATGTGAAGTTTACAATGTTGGTAACATGTGAAGTTTACAATGTTGGTAACATGTGAAGTTTACAATGTTGGTAACACGTGAAGTTTACAATGTTGGTAACGTGTGAAGTTTACAATGTTGGTAACATGTGAAGTTTACAATGTTGGTAACACGTGAAGTTTACAATGTTGGTAACATGTGAAGTTTACAATGTTGGTAACATGTGAAGTTTACAATGTTGGTAACGTGTGAAGTTTACAATGTTGGTAACATGTGAAGTTTACAATGTTGGTAACATGTGAAGTTTACAATGTTGGTAACATGTGAAGTTTACAATGTTGGTAACATGTGAAGTTTACAATGTTGGTAACATGTGAAGTTTACAATGTTGGTAACGTGTGAAGTTTACAATGATGGTAACATGTGAAGTTTACAATGTTGGTAACGTGTGAAGTTTACAATGTTGGTAACGTGTGAAGTTTACAATGTTGGTAACATGTGAAGTTTACAATGTTGGTAACATGTGAAGTTTACAATGTTGGTAACATGTGAAGTTTACAATGTTGGTAACATGTGAAGTTTACAATGTTGGTAACACGTGAAGTTTACAATGTTGGTAACACGTGAAGTTTACAATGTTGGTAACATGTGAAGTTTACAATGTTGGTAACGTGTGAAGTTTACAATGATGGTAACACGTGAAGTTTACAATGTTGGTAACACGTGAAGTTTACAATGATGGTAACACGTGAAGTTTACAATGTTGGTAACACGTGAAGTTTACAATGTTGGTAACGTGTGAAGTTTACAATGATGGTAACACGTGAAGTTTACAATGTTGGTAACATGTGAAGTTTACAATGTTGGTAACACGTGAAGTTTACAATGTTGGTAACATGTGAAGTTTACAATGTTGGTAACATGTGAAGTTTACAATGTTGGTAACACGTGAAGTTTACAATGTTGGTAACATGTGAAGTTTACAATTTTGGTAACATGTGAAGTTTACAATGTTGGTAACACGTGAAGTTTACAATGTTGGTAACATGTGAAGTTTACAATGATGGTAACATGTGAAGTTTACAATGATGGTAACACGTGAAGTTTACAATGATGGTAACACGTGAAGTTTACAATGATGGTAACATGTGAAGTTTACAATGATGGTAACACGTGAAGTTTACAATGATGGTAACATGTGAAGTTTACAATGATGGTAACACGTGAAGTTTACAATGATGGTAACACGTGAAGTTTACAATGATGGTAACACGTGAAGTTTACAATGATGGTAACACGTGAAGTTTACAATGATGGTAACACGTGAAGTTTACAATGATGGTAACACGTGAAGTTTACAATGTCAGTACACACACACTGCTTGCTGTACATTACAGTCCCAGTACACACAAACTGCTTGCTGGACATTACAGCCCCAGTACACACACACTGCTTGCTGGACATTACAGTCCCAGTACACACACACACTGCTAGCTGGACATTACAGTCCCAGTACACACACACACTGCTAGCTGGACATTACAGTCCCAGTACACACACACACTACTAGCTGGACATTACAATCCCAGCACACACACACTGCTAACTGGACATTACAGTCCCAGCACTCACACGTTGCTAGCTGGACATTATAATCCCAGTACACACGCACTACTAGCTGGACAATACAGTCCCAGTACACACACACTGCTATCTGGACATTACAGTTCCAGTACACACGCACTGCTAGCTGGACAATACAGTCCCAGCACACACACACTGCTAGCTTGACATTACAGTCCCATTACAAACACACTGCTAGCTGGACATTACAGTCCCAGTACACACACACTGCTAGCTGGACATTACAGTCCCAGTACACAAACACACACTACTAGCTGGACATTACAGTCCCAGTACACACACACATTACTAGCTGGACATTATAGTCCAAGTACACACACACTGCTAGCTGGACATTACAGTCCCAGAACACACACACTACTAGCTGGACATTATAGTCCCAGTACACACACACTACTAGCTGAACATTACAGTCCAAGTACACACACACTACTAGCTGGACATTACAGTCCTAGTACACACACACTACTTGCTGGATATTACAGCCCCAGTACACACACTGCTAGCTGGACATTACAATCCCAGTACACACACACTACTAGCTGGGCATTACAGTCCCAGTACACACACTGCTAGCTGGACATTGCAGTCCCAGAACACAAACACTGCTAGTTAGACATTACAGTCCCAATACACACACACTGCTTGCTTGACATTACAGCCCCAGTACACACACACACTGCTTACTGGACATTACAGTCTTAGTACACACACATTGCTTGCTGGACATTACAGCCCCAGTACACACACACTGCTAGCTGGACATTACAGTCCCAGTACGCACACACACTGCTAGCTGGACATTACAGTCCCAGTACACACACTCTGCTTGCTGTACATTACAGTCCCAGTACACACACACACACTACTTGCTGGACATTACAGCCCCAGTACACACACACTGCTAGCTGGACATTACAGTCCCAGTACACACACTCTGCTTGCTGTACATTACAGTCCCAGTACACACACACTGCTTGCTGGACATTACAGTCCCAGTACACACACACTGCTTGCTGGACATTACAGTCCTAGTACACACACACTGCTTGCTGGACATTACTGTCCCAGTACACGCACACTGCTTGCTATACATTACAGTCCCAGTACACACACTCTGCTTGCTGGACGTTACAGTCCCAGTACACACACACTGCTTGCTGGACATTACAGTCCCAGTACACACACTGCTTGCTGGACATTACAGTCCCAGTACACACAAACTCCTTGCTGGATATTACAGTCCCAATACACACATACTTCTAGCTGGACATTACAGTCCCAGTGCACACTCTCCACTAGCTGGAGATTACAATCCCAATATACACACACTGCTAGCTGGACATTACAGTCCCAGTACACACACGCACTGCTAGCTGGACATTACAGTCCCAGTACACGCAAACTGCTTGCTGGACATTACAGTCCCAATACACTCAAACTGCTTGCTGGACATTACAGTCCCAGTACACACACACAGACAGACAGACAGACAGACAGAAAGGCAGACAGACAGACACACACACACACACACACACACACACACACACACACACACTTGTAGTTGAACATTACAGCCCCAATACACACGCTGCTGGCTGTAGCATACTGCTTCACCCTCTAGTAATGTATCACCGCACTGGATCCCTGTGTCCATCTCCAACTGTATCCGGGATCAGTTTTATGGAAGAACACAGGTTGGTGTCATCCTGGTCACAGGGTTGTAAGATGTAATAGTGTGCGCCTGTGTTACGTAGTAAGCTTCTGCCGCCGTGTTGGCCTGACGAGGCTGAACAGGGAAGGTCAGTGTCGTTAGTGCTAATTACGTCCATAACAGCGTAAATGGTTATTAATTATCATTAATGGGAATATTGATGCTGCTGCTATTACTGCTATAACTATTAATAATAATACTTCTTGCTGCTGCTACTACTACTAATGATATGAAGACGAAGTAATAATAATAATAATAATAATAATAATAATAATAATAATAATAATAATAATAATAATAATAATAATAATAATAATAATATTGATAATAATAATTATAATAATAATAATAATATTATTATTATTATTATTATTATTATTATTATTATTATTATTATTATTATTATTATTATTATTATTAATACTTTTATTACTAAAATAATAATAATGCCACTACTGCTACTACCACTACTACTACTACTACTACTACTACTACTACTACTACTACTACTACTACTACTACTACTACTACTACTACTACTGCCACTACTACTTCTGCTGCTGCTACCACTATTACTACTAATACTACTTCTGTTATTACTAATGCTACTATTACCTCGACTAGTATTACTACTACTACTGCAACTACTGCTACTACTACTACTACTACTACCACTAACACTACAACTTCTGCCACTATTAATACTACTACTACTACTGCCACTAGTATTGCTACTATTACTTCCACTAGTATTGCAAAAACTACTACCACTGCTACTATTACTACTGCTACTACTATTATTACTGCTACATCTCTTAGCACTACAATTGCTACGAGTATATTACTACTACAACACCTATTACAACAACAACAACTTTTACTACAACTGTTACCACAATTACTATTACTACTACCACTACTATTACTACTACTACTAACTTGCTCACCTGTTTCATGGTCTTTTTACCCCACTCACTCATTTGTAACTTGACAATGGTCCAGGAGGGACCGAAATATCGTCTTGAGTTTCGTCTTCAAAGTTTAGGTCATTTGTTAATTATTCCAGCAACGATACACTGTATTTTGATTCTTCGATTTGTTTATTATCAGACCTTGACGATTTGTCAAAACTGTGTTTATGGAGGTTGAAACTCAGCTCCTGGCTCCGCCTCTTAGACTACTTTATTGTCTTTGGGTTTGTAACATCTTCTCTTGAAGATGTTTATCATGTTTGTACCGTCACGGCCTAGTTAATGTTATTATGTTTGTACCGTCACGGCCTCGTTAATGTTATTATGTTTGTACCGTCACGGCCTCGTTAATGTTATTATGTTTGTACCGTCACGGCCTCGTTAATGTTATTATGTTTGTACCGTCACGGCCTCGTTAATGTTATTATGTTTGTACCGTCACGGCCTCGTTAATGTTATTATGTTTGTACCGTCACGGCCTCGTTAATGTTATTATGTTTGTACCGTCACGGCCTCGTTAATGTTATTATGTTTGTACCGTCACGGCCTCGTTAATGTTATTATGTTTGTACCGTCACGGCCTAGTTAATGTTATCATGTTTGTACCGTCACGGCCTCGTTAATGTTATGTTTGTACCGTCACGGCCTAGTTAATGTTATGTTTGTACCGTCACGGCCTAGTTAATGTTATGTTTGTACCGTCACGGCCTAGTTAATGTTATTATGTTTGTACCGTCACGGCCTAGTTAATGTTATGTGTGTACCGTCACGGCCTAGTTAATGTTATGTTTGTACCGTCACGGCCTAGTTAATGTTATGTTTGTACCGTCACGGCCTAGTTAATGTTATTATATTTGTACCGTCACGGCCTCGTTAATGTTATGTTTGTACCGTCACGGCCTCGTTAATGTTATATTTGTACCGTCACGGCCTAGTTAATGTTATTATGTTTGTACCGTCACGGCCTAGTTAATGTTATTATGTTTGTACCGTCACGGCCTAGTTAATGTTATTATGTTTGTACCGTCACGGCCTCGTTAATGTTATTATGTTTGTACCGTCACGGCCTCGTTAATGTTATTATGTTTGTACCGTCACGGCCTAGTTAATGTTATCATGTTTGTACCGTCACGGCCTCGTTAATGTTATGTTTGTACCGTCACGGCCTAGTTAATGTTATGTTTGTACCGTCACGGCCTAGTTAATGTTATGTTTGTACCGTCACGGCCTAGTTAATGTTATTATGTTTGTACCGTCACGGCCTAGTTAATGTTATGTGTGTACCGTCACGGCCTAGTTAATGTTATGTTTGTACCGTCACGGCCTAGTTAATGTTATGTTTGTACCGTCACGGCCTAGTTAATGTTATTATATTTGTACCGTCACGGCCTCGTTAATGTTATGTTTGTACCGTCACGGCCTCGTTAATGTTATGTTTGTACCGTCACGGCCTAGTTAATGTTATTATGTTTGTACCGTCACGGCCTAGTTAATGTTATTATGTTTGTACCGTCACGGCCTAGTTAATGTTATTATGTTTGTACCGTCACGGCCTAGTTAATGTTATTATGTTTGTACCGTCACGGCCTCGTTAATGTTATTATATTTGTACCGTCACGGCCTCGTTAATGTTATTATATTTGTACCGTCACGGCCTCGTTAATGTTGTTATGTTTGTACCGTCACGGCCTCGTTAATGTTATTATGTTTGTACCGTCACGGCCTAGTTAATGTTATTATGTTTGTACCGTCACGGCCTAGTTAATGTTATTATGTTTGTACCGTCACGGCCTCGTTAATGTTAATATATTTGTACCGTCACGGCCTCGTTAATGTTATTATATTTGTACCGTCACGGCCTCGTTAATGTTATTATATTTGTACCGTCACGGCCTCGTTAATGTTATTATGTTTGTACCGTCACGGCCTAGTTAATGTTATTATGTTTGTACCGTCACGGCCTAGTTAATGTTATTATATTTGTACCGTCACGGCCTAGTTAATGTTATTATGTTTGTACCGTCACGGCCTAGTTAATGTTATTATGTTTGTACCGTCACGGCCTAGTTAATGTTATTATGTTTGTACCGTCACGGCCTAGTTAATGTTATTATGTTTGTACCGTCACGGCCTCGTTAATGTTATTATGTTTGTACCGTCACGGCCTAGTTAATGTTATTATGTTTGTACCGTCACGGCCTCGTTAATGTTATTATGTTTATACCGTCACGGCCTAGTTAATGTTATCATGTTTGTACCGTCACGGCCTAGTTAATGTTATTATGTTTGTACCGTCACGGCCTCGTTAATGTTATTATGTTTGTACCGTCACGGCCTAGTTAATGTTTTTATGTTTGTACCGTCACGGCCTCGTTAATGTTATTATGTTTGTACCGTCACGGCCTAGTTAATGTTTTTATGTTTGTACCGTCACGGCCTAGTTAATGTTATTATGTTTGTACCGTCACGGCCTCGTTAATGTTAATATATTTGTACCGTCACGGCCTCGTTAATGTTATTATATTTGTACCGTCACGGCCTCGTTAATGTTATTATATTTGTTCCGTCACGGCCTCGTTAATGTTATTATGTTTGTACCGTCACGGCCTAGTTAATGTTATTATGTTTGTACCGTCACGGCCTAGTTAATGTTATTATATTTGTACCGTCACGGCCTAGTTAATGTTATTATGTTTGTACCGTCACGGCCTAGTTAATGTTATTATGTTTGTACCGTCACGGCCTAGTTAATGTTATTATGTTTGTACCGTCACGGCCTAGTTAATGTTATTATGTTTGTACCGTCACGGCCTCGTTAATGTTATTATGTTTGTACCGTCACGGCCTAGTTAATGTTATTATGTTTGTACCGTCACGGCCTCGTTAATGTTATTATGTTTATACCGTCACGGCCTAGTTAATGTTATCATGTTTGTACCGTCACGGACTAGTTAATGTTATTATGTTTGTACCGTCACGGCCTCGTTAATGTTATTATGTTTGTACCGTCCCGGCCTTGTTCATGTTTTTATGTTTGTACCGTCACGGCCTAGTTAATTTTTTTATGTTTGTACCGTCACGGCCTCGTTAATGTTATTATGTTTGTACCGTCACGGCCTAGTTAATGTTTTTATGTTTGTACCGTCACGGCCTAGTTAATGTTATTATGTTTGTACCGTCACGGCCTCGTTAATGTTATTATGTTTGTACCGTCACGGCCTAGTTAATGTTATTATGTTTGTACCGTCACGGCCTCGTTAATGTTATTATGTTTGTACCGTCACGGCCTAGTTAATGTTATTAGACTTTTCAGCAGTGTGTGTGTGTGTGTGTGTGTGTGTGTGTGTGTGTGTGTGTGTGTACTCACCTAGTTGTACTCACCTAGTTGAGGTTGCAGAGGTCGAGTCCAAGCTCCTGGATCCGCCTCTTCACTGGTCGCTACTAGGTCACTCTCCCTGAACCATGAGCTTTATCGTACCTCTGCTTAAAGCTATGTATGGATCCTGCCTCCACTACATCGCTTCCCATACTATTCCACTTCCTGACTTCTCTGTGGCTGAAGAAATACTTCCTAACATCCCTGTGATTCATCTGTGTCTTCAGCTTCCAACTGTGTCCCCTTGTTACTGTGTCCAATCTCTGGAACATCCTGTCTTTGTCCGCCTTGTCAATTCCTCTCAGTATTTTGTAAGTCGTTATCATGTCCCCCCTATCTCTCCTGTCCTCCAGTGTCGTCAGGTTGATTTCCCTTAACCTCTCCTCGTAGGACATACCTCTTAGCTCTGGGACTAATCTTGTGGCAAACCTTTGCACATTCTCTAGTTTCTTTACATGCTTGGCTAGGTGTGGGTTCCAAACTGGTGCCGCATACTCCAGTATGGGCCTAACGTACACGGTGTACAGGGTCCTGAACGACTCCTTATTGAGATGTCAGAATGCTGTTCTTAGGTTTGCTAGGCGCCCATATGCTGCAGCAGTTATTTGATTGATGTGCGCTTCAGGAGATGTGCCTGGTGTTATACTCACCCCAAGATCTTTTTCCTTGAGTGAGATTTGTAGTCTCTGGCCCCCTAGACTGTACTCCGTCTGCGGTCTTCTTTGCCCTTCCCCAATCTTCATGACTTTGCACTTGGTGGGGTTGAACTCCAGGAGCCAATTGCTGGACCAGGTCTGCAGCCTGTCCAGATCCCTTTGTAGTTCTGCCTGGTCTTCGTCCGAACGAATTCTTCTCATAAACTTCACATCATCTTCAAACAGGGACACTTCGGAGTCTATTCCTTCCTTCATGTCGTTCACAAATATCAGAAACAGCACTGGTCCTAGGACTGACCCCTGTGAGACCCCACTTGTCACAGGTGCCCACTCGGACGCCTCGCCACGTACCATGACTCGCTGCTGTCTTCCTGACAAGTATTCCCTGATCCATTGTAGTGCCTTCCCTGTTATCCCTGCTTGGTCCTCCAATTTTTGCACTAATCTCTTGCGTGGAACTGTGTCAAACGCCTTCTTACAGTCCAAGAAAATGCAATGTACCAGCCCCTCTCTCTCTCTTGTCTTACTGCTGTCACCCTATCATAGAACTCCATTAGGTTCGTGACACAGGATTTCCCGCCCCTGAAACCGTGCTTGCTGTCGTTGATAACTCATTCTTTTCGAGGTGCTCCACCACTCTCCTGATAATCTTTTCCATGACTTTGCATACTATACATGCCAGTGACACTGATCTGTAGGTTAATGCTTCATGTCTGTCTTCTTTTTTAAAAATTGGTACTACATTTGCTGTCTTCCATACCACAGGTAGTCGCCCTGTTTCGATAGATGTGTGTGTGTGTGTGTGTGTGTGTGTGTGTGTGTGTGTGTGTGTGTGTGTGTGGTAGCCAAGGATGCTCCTGCAATATTCAACCACAAGGTATGTTAACTGGATAAGAAAATCCATTTACAGAACTCAAAACTTACGCTACAGTGTCGCTCACGTTATCCCCCGTCACTGTTACATCCCCCATCACAGCTACATCCCCGTCACTGCTACAGCATCCCCGTCACTTCTATGACATTCCCTTATATTTATTTTCATTCATGCCGCTTTATTTAACTCATATTAATACGACGAGAGACAAACGTACAAACTTTAACGTTTCCCTGTAGTGCTTTTATTAGAAAACGTTTCCGTCCTGGAACTGAAATTATCTACAAACATTATCTCTCGGTCCACAGCAGGATTCGAACCTGTACACTCTGCATCAACGTGCACAGTACTTTTGCCACTCAGCCAGATCCCTGATATAACTATGGGCCCCTAGCCGAAGCTCTATACCCCGGAGCACCAGGTTTGTAATAAGTTATTTCATTAAAGTCCCGTCACATGCAGTGAATCTCTTTCGACGTTCAGTGGAGCAGGTCAGGAGGAGAGTGCCAGGAAGCAGAAGACCAGAAGGAGACTACTAGGAAGCAGGAGGCTTGCAGCTTAGTGCCAGAAGGCAGGAGAACAGTGGAAGAGTACCAGGAAGCAGGAGGCCAGAGGAAGAGTATCAAGAGGCTTGAGAGGGAGTACAAGAAAGCAGAAGGCCATAGCAAGAGTATTAGGAATTAGGTCAGAATACGAGCGCTAAGAGACCAAAGGGAGAGAGTACACATATGTATATTTGACTATTACACCAAGCATTAAACTTTTTGCATGTCTGCAATACTCAGTATACAGGTGGCTACGTCATCATGTCTGTAACACTCAGTATACAGGTGGCTAAGTCTGCATGTCTGCAACACTCATTGCACAGCTGGCAAAGTCCAGAATCCTGGAAACTTTGTTCAAGAATGTAGAAGGAATTGCTAATAGTTTAGAAGGCACACAAACGCGACGTGAAGTGTTGAGCCACTGCATGATGTTCCCTCCGTGGCACAGAGTCTCACACATGACAACAACAATTTTTGGAAACCTCAGCAACTCTCTAATGAGCACTGAACTGACTGAGAAAGTCTGATACAGCTGACATGTTTGTAGGTTGTGCCTTGATCTTTGGTAGGTGGTCAGTGGTGTCTTAATCGATGGCTGCGTTATTTCTTGTACTTGTATTAAATCCTGGTCAGCTTGAATCTTTGCAGTGATTGGTATCATCCTGTCTTGAGATTGCCCGTGTGCGAGCAATGTCTTGTGATTTCCAGGATTCCTCCTCCATGACAAACTCAGCTGTGACCTCCACAGGCACCGTCTTTGCTCTACCAATGTTTACCTCTAGAAGAAGTTATGCGTCTATGTTACTTTTTCTCGAATGATGGACGATATATACTCGGGAGACGAGGTCAGAAGACCTTCGGCTGTAAAACACTGCCATGGAGTTTGTGACTCGCTCATTTCCTAGTCAGCATTTCTTCCACAGGAACCTTCCGTGAAACCCTGGAATATAAAAAGAAAAATATTCTCACAGATGCTTTGATCTCTGATTTGAAATATAACGATACAACATAAATGGCGTTCTTCAAGTTTAAGCAACACAATCTTTCTCTGCAAGTTCATGTTCTCTATCACTTCTCGTTCATTTGTGAGTATGGTATAATTACCATCTTGTCACTGTTCACAGGAGAAATGGACAGATCCTACATCTCTCTCTCCTATTATGTTTCTTTGACTATGGTATTAACTTGTGTGAAGCCCTCGCTTGTATAAATGCTTCTGGTCTGTAGCAAGAGTCGTGACAGTATTTCTGCTGTTACTGTCTCTGGAGGTAATTATTAATGTCTTCACATCACTTTATCACATCAAACATTGCTAGTTACATTTTGTTCCTAACTGACATTCACATGAAACATTTAACATTTACAGAGTGGATGCAAATTTTATCACATACCTTTGAGTCTCCTGAGTATCTTTTGTTGGATGTATTCCTTTTTAACTTGTTATTAATCACTGTTGTTTGAGGCTTTGTTTTTCTCCTAAATTTCTACGTATGAATTACCTCCATTTCCTGTGATAGAAAACTTTGGGTATCCTCAAAAATTTCTCCAATATTCAGTAGTGGCTCGTATTGCCAGGTTGTTGCTGCGTCCAGCAGAGTGAACCATGACTGGCGTAGTTAGTCAACACATAAACAACCTTATTTTCCCAAAAGATTGTCGGTATTTTTCACGCCTTTCCGACTCTGATGACTGGTGTGTCTTGGAACTTACTGAGTTCTCTGAATTAGTAATGTTTCTTTAAGCTCTGTACAAATAACGCAGTTAAAACCTTGCAAGCGCCATTCATGCTTATCAATCATGAAATGCATGCATCCAGCAGTTCTGATTGACTTCATGACGCGCACTTCACCAACCCCACCGGGAAAACCCGTAACTAATAGAGTTTTTATATATTTCTTACGTGGCAAACCCCTCAAGGAAGGTTCCTTGATGTTGGTGAGAGGCTCTTGATTTAGGAAATTGGATCTGTGCTCCAGTTCCCCGAATTAAACCTGAATGCCTTCCACATCCCCCCCCAGGTACTGTATAAACCTCCGGGTTTAGCGCTTCCCCCTTGATTATAATAATAATAACCTTACGTGGCAACGCTCATTAAATAAAATTAAATAACATTTCGATTTCCCTCAAAATTATATTGAAATATCTACTTACACTTAGGTCACACTACACATACGTGTACACGTTTATTTATACACACTCACCTGAGTTTTCTTTGATTTTATCTTAATAGTTCTTGGTCTTATTACTTTTCCTTTTATATCCATGGGGAAGTGGAATAAGAATCTTTCCTCCGTAAGCCATGCGTGTTGTAAAAGTCAACTAAAATGCCGGGAACAATGGACTAGTAACCCCTTTTCCTGTAATAATTACTAAAAAGAATAAGAAGAAGAAAATTGTCAAAGTGGGAAGTCTGAATGTGCGTGGATGTTGTGCAAATGATAAGAAAGAGATGATTGTGGATGTTATGAATGAGAAGAAACTGGATGTCCTGGCTTTAAGTGAAACAAAGCTGAAGGGGGTGGGAGAGTTTCAGTGGAGAGGAATAAATGGAATTAGGTCAGGGGTTTCAAATAGAGTTAGAGCTAAAGAAGGAGTAGCAATAATGTTGAAGGATAAGTTATGGCAGGAAAAGAGGGACTATAAATGTATTAATTCAAGGATTATATGGAGTAAAATAAAGGTTGGGTGTGAAAAGTGGGTTATAGTAAGTGTATATGCACCTGGAGAAGAGAGAAGTGTAGAGGAGAGAGATTTTGGGAAATGGGTGAATGCGTGGTGAGTTTTGAACCAAGTGTGAGAGTAATTGTGGTTGGGGATTTCAATGCTAAAGTGGGTAAAAATGTTGTGGAGGGAGTAGTAAGTAAATTTGGGGTGCCAGGGGTAAATGAAAATTGGGAGCCTTTAATTGAGCTATGTTTAGAAAGAGGTTTGGTAATAAGTAATACATATTTTATGAAGTATGATATAGCACGTAATGAAAGTAGTTTGTTAGATTATGTATTGGTGGATATAAGGTTGATGGGTAGGCTCCAGGATGTACACATTTATAGAGGGACAACTGATATATCAGATCATTATTTAGTTGTAGCTACAGTTAGAGCAAGAGGTAGATGGGAAAAGAGGAAAATGGCAATAACAACAATTAAGAGGGAGGTGAAAGTGTATAAATTACGGGAGGAGGAAGTTCGGGTGAGATATAAGCAACTATTGGCAGAAAGGTGGACTGGTGCAAGTATGAGTAGTGGGGGGGTTGAAGAGAGTTGGAATAGTTTTAAAAATGCAGTATTAGAATGTGGGGCAGAAGTGTGTGGTTATAGGAGGGTGGGGGCAGGAGGAAAGAGGAGTGATTGGTGGAATGATGAAGTAAAGGGTGTGATAAAAGAGAAAAAGTTAGCTTATGAGAGGTTTTTACAAAGCAGAAGCGTTATAAGAAGAGTAGAGTATATGGAGAGTAAAAGAAAGGTGAAGAGAGTGGTGAGAGTGCAAAAGGAGAGCAGATGATAGAGTGGGAGAGGCATTGTCAAGAAATTTTAATGAAAATAAAAAAAAAATTTGGAGTGAGTTAAACAAGTTAAGAAAGCCTAGGGAACGAATGGATTTGTCAGTTAAAAACAGAGTAGGGCAGTTAGCAGATGGGGAGAAGGACGTTTTGGATAGATGACGAGAATATTTTGAGGAACTTTTAAATGTCGACGAAGAAAGGGAGGCGGTAATTTCATGCACTGGCCAGGGAGGTATACCATCTTTTAGGAGTGAAGAAGAAAAGGATGTGAGTGTGGGGGAGGTGTGGGAGACATTACGTAGAATGAAAGGGGGTAAAGCAGCTGGAACTGACGGGATCATGACAGAAATGTTAAAAGCAGGGAGGGATATAGTGTTGGAGTGGTTGGTATTTTTGTTTAAT